>NC_043713.1:87016891-87018456 GCF_006229205.1 Suricata suricatta
GGCGCTGGGCTGCACAGCGGTCGCTAGACCGGGGCGGGGGGGGGGGGGGCTCCAGGGCTCTCCGCTGACCAGACACACTGTTTGTGGCCCAGAGCCTGGTGCCCGTGGCAGTGGGACTGGGTTTGAGGCCCAGCATCGCCCTCGCTCGGGGGTGCCACTGGGCCCTGGCGACCTGGCTCACGGCCCATCTTTGACCACACCCTGCTTCCTCCGGGCCAGACCTCACCCCCGCTCTGCACATGGGGCACGTCACGGGCAGGACGTCACAGCCCCGGGCCCCCGATGGGTCCAAGGCTGTGTCCCTAACCAAAGCAAGTTGATCACAGTCCTGCCCTGAGATCCTGCTTCAAGTCAAAGGCTGCGAAGAGACGTTCTTTCGTCCTCTCTGGTCATGGGACAAGCAGAAGAATAAATGCACTTGCTTGGGGCCGTGCTTGCACAGATGCGGGGAAGGCACGTGACAGTCATGTGACACAGATTGGGAAGAACAGCCTAGCCGGAGACGGCAGACTGAGGGCAGCTCCTTAGCCTTTCCTCAAGTGTCATGACCTTGACAGTCGGGAGGGCCGGTCGGTATTTGGTAGAACGTCCTTGCTGTGGAGACACCGGTGTTTCTTGTGACTAAGCCGAGTCTGTGTGTTTGGGGTAGAGGCCACCTGCCTTCCTCAGCGCCTCCCCTCAAGGGCACGTTAGCACGGCTTGGAAACCGTTCGAAAACAGCTTCCTGAAGCTTCCATTGATAAATTGTAAGTGAAAGCCCACTGTTAGCGCCATCAGCACCGTCTTTACGATTGCCAGCCTGGTGCCAGATCCTGCGGGACGTACGCCGCAGTCACGGAGTCCTTAACTCCCGTGGAAATCTTCTGTGTTAGGTGCCGGAACCAGTTACCAGATGAGAGACCGAGGGTCAGGGGACTAAGTCACTTGTCCGAGGTCACGCTAGCAGGATGTGGTTCAGTCAGAACTCGAATCTAAGTCTAGATCCCCCCTCCTTGACTCTGACCTTCACCTCCGCCTGCTCCCGCAATGTTCAATGCTGCGATGCGTTCACCTTTCCAAATACCCTTGACGGTGGCAGTGGCTATGTGAAACCTTGGGGACAATGGGGTATAAGCTGAGGGGTTCTGGGAATGTTTTGCCTTCCTGATACGGTCTGTGCCATTTCCGCTTCACTCTTGTTCTTGCTTGGAATGTGGGACTGTGGCTGGAGGTACGGTAGCCATTCTGCCACCATAAGGCCGCAGATGTGAGCAAGAAAGTCATTCTGTTTCTGAGTATTTATTTGAAGAAAACAAAGACACTAATTCAAAAAAGGATGAATGCACCCCTATGTTTATTGCAGCATTATTTATAACAGCCGAGATACGGAAGCTGCCCAAGTGTGTGGAGATGTGGTGTGTGTGTGTAGAATATCTATATATTATATATATTATGCATATGAATGGATAAATGGATACATATAAAGGATATATACATATACATATAGACACACCACATCTCTTTTATCCACGTATATGTCCATATGGATACATATAAGTGGATCCTTCATCCACACACACACACAC
>NC_043713.1:87018556-87027718 GCF_006229205.1 Suricata suricatta
CACACACACACACACACACACTCAGCTATAACAAAACGAAATCTTGCCATTCTCAGGAGCATGAATGCACCTAGAGATAGTACGCCAGGTGAAATTAGACAGAGAAAGACACATACCACGCGATTCACTTACAAGTGGAATCGAAATAAACCGCCTCCCAAATGAACAGTGAGGCGAACAGAATGGCACCAATGGCAACAAGAAAGAGGGGGGCCCATGGACACAGAGGACGCCCCGGAGTTGCGAGAGGGAGGAAGCCAAGTCGGCGAGGGGCGCCAGGAGGTGCAAACATAACAGTGTCTCTTAGCTGTCCTTCCATTCTAACAAGTCTGAAAACCCGTCCCCGTGAGGCTGACGGGCTCCAGCAGCTCCAGCCCCGTCCCAGGGCGCCGAGAGGGCCCACCTTCATTCCTGCCGCCGTTGCTGTTGCCGGGTGCCTGGTTTCTCCAGCCACGTGTGGCCTGACTAGCCCCCAAGCACAAAGACAGCCTTCTTGTGTTTCAAGTATGATGTTCTCTACTTTTTTAAATAAAAGTTTTGGCTCCGTGTGGGGCCCACAAGCTCAACCGGCTGTGGGGGGCCAGAGACACACACGAACGAGCCAGGTGTGACCTGGGGGGCTCCCGCGCCGGCGGACGCACAGCAGTGACTCAGGTCACGGTCCCCATAAGAGGGGTCAGAGCCCCTGTTTCAGGAGGAGCTGTAAGTCCCACGTCCAGTGCAAATGTTTAACCTGACAATTCCAGATTTTCAAATCCTGGCCAGGACTCAGAGACCTCGGGGGCAAACACACCGTGTGCATTGGTGACCTTCAATTTGCAACCCCGTGACTCCGAACGAAGAGTTAACTTCGTGACCTTCGCTTCCTTGAGGGATGAAAGAGGAGAATGTTGCAAGAAACTGGGATGGAGCTTTCTGATCTTTGAACTGGCAATAAACACGGACGGCAAGCACAGGTGACAAACTGTCTTCTCACCTCGCCACCCGTCTTCAACACGAGGCTGCCGACCGTGAAATACGGTGACAAGGATGCCCATTCTCCCAGCCTCGGCTGGGTCTCCGCCCGCAGCCCCTCACCAACGACCCTGCTTCGTGCTGGTGACAAACAGCCGCCTCCGGACCCAGCCTTGGCCCGCTGACTTCCAGGGCTGCAGGCCGCAGCCCGAGAAATGATTCTAGCAAGAGCACTCGGAAATCCACCCCGGTGCAAACTCTAATTTCTTTTTGCAATATTATTTAGAGCCCGCGGGGAGGAAGAAAGATGAGTCTCAGTTCAGACTTAGGACAACAGAGAGACGGGAAGATCAGTTCTGCAAGGTCCTGCCGAGGGAAGCGCCGTATTGCCGGCAGCAAACGATGGCTTGTCTGTGCCTCAAATTCCTTCTCTTTCCAGTTGAGTTTCTGGCTCCAAAAAAGGTATGTGTGTGTGTATGTGTGTGTGCATGCATGTGTGTGTGCGTGCATGTGTATATTTGTGCATGCACGCGTGTCTGTGTACATATGTGCGAGTGTGCGTATGCACATGCATGTGTGCATGTGTGTGCACATACGTGTATGTGTGCATGGGTATGTGTATGCTGGCCTTCAGGTGCCCATTTTTGGATTCTTCAGCCACCACCACGGCACGACTCCATAGCCATGTAGCCGGACACTAGCCACAGACCAGGAGTCCGGCCAGGCCAGTGCCACCCTTCCGAGTGTCACCGTGGCTGTGGGGACACCCGAAGGGGTAAAGGCGGAGGGAGGGAAGGAAGCCGATTTCCCTGACCAGCAGCACTGTGGCCACTGGTCAATGACCACAAGTAAACGCGTTTCCTATCTCGGGTCTGCTGTGGAACTGTTACCTGGCCAAATAAGTGGACGGCTCTGTTGGCTCTATGCCCCTATTTTAGTAACACATTTTGGTTTGATTTCATTTATTTATTTTTAATTTTTTGCATTTGAGCAAGACACAGAGAGCAGGGGAGGGGGGCAGAGAGAGTGAATCCCAAGCAGGTTCCATGCCCAGTGTGGAGCCCAATGAGAGGCCTGATCCCGTGACCTGAGCCGAAATCAAGAGTTGGAGGCTCAACCAACGGAGCCACCCAGGCACCCCCCGTTTTAAGTTCTGTAGAGAAACTTGCATTTTTAAACTTGCCATGGATTTCTGCTCTCGTCTATTAGGGTGCTATTCACATACGGCAGCATTTACTAACAGGAAACATGTGCTTTGGTGGTGTCTGGTGATTTGCACAGGGTTGTGTGACCGCCACCCCCCACACTGGGGCGCGGAATGGCCTCTGACCCTAAAGGCTCTCCTCTATCTTCATATTTGATTTCTTTTCCCGCCGTGAGCCACAGGCAACGACTCACTGGCTTTCTGTCATTACCATTTCTTCCCCAGAATTTCATAGAAACAACCTCACAGCATATAATCTTTTATGCTCGCTTCTTTCCGATAGCACAGTGCCTCTGAGAGTCACCCACGTCGCTGAATGTGTCCATAGCTCAGCTCACGGCGTGGGCACAACACAACTGATTCACCCGCTCACCACTAGCTAATGGACATCCGGGTTGCTCAAGGTTTCGGCTTTTATGAACAATATTGAATTTTGGCTTGATTTTTAGCACCTACATCACAGATGACCTTGCACATCTTAGTCTGAAATATATGAAAATATATTAGTATGAAATATATAAAAACAGAGCAGTGGAACAGCCAACGACTTGGTCACTGGCCCCACTAAAAACTAGAGCAGCCACAGGAGAGCGGGTGCCCTCGGGTTTACGGTCCATCTCAGGCTCCATGGCCAACGTGATTCGATGGGAAATGATTCATTCGTCCAACAAATGTTTATGGCACGCTCTTTATGTCAAGCCCCGTTCCCGAACGTGGAAACAGAACTGTGAATGAGTCTTTGTTCTAGTGGAGAGGGCAGCAGCCATACAACCAGAAACAAAAATAAATGAACAGGATTGTTTTTGGTGATTCTACATACGATGGAGAAATCACAGCGGTGGGACAGGATGGCGAGCACCTCCTTGGGTTGAGTGATTAAGGAGGGACTCGGGGGGGGGGGGCGTCAGCAGGGGAAAAAGATGTCGCTGCTGGAAGAATTCAATGACAGCTCTCCTTAGACCTGCTGAAACAGACAGGCATTACCTAGAACAAGTGGTCGGGAAAATGGCTTAAACGGGGCTGCGCTCGGCGGGGCCTCAAAACAAGTACCCGTTTCCAGGAAAGGACGAAGCCATCTAAAGTAACAAGGATTCGGCGGAAGCAATACACATGACAAAATGTATCTATAAAAACAATCGTGTGCAGCTAGTCATGCATTTGTGGTCCCTTCCATAAACATTTCCCATAAACATAACGCTTGTCGGATGAATGAATCATTTCCCATCGAATCACGTTGGCCAGGGAACCTGAGACGGACCATAAACCCTCCAGTGTCCTGACCCCGTCCCCCGCACAGGGACCGCCACCTGCCCGCATGTCTGACCGCAGCCCCGATTCTGCGCTGATGAATAACATCATACCCGCCCCCGAAGAAACAATAACAAGAGTCAGAGCTCACGGACACGCACACAACCCTGCTGTGAGCTGCCATTCACAGCCAGTGTGGCCCACGGACTGGCTTCACAGCCTCTGTTCACGGGGCGTTTGGTCGAGTTGAAAGCATTTATGAAGATCCAATATACGAGACTTTGGTTTCAATCGAATGTTCAGAAACGTATAGTTAAGTTTGTGATCAATACTTAAATATAATTTGACTTAATGTGTTAAATTTGTTAAATTCTTAGGCTTATTAATTGTTGGGGTAGCTTATGACCTTTAGAGAAAGGTTAATTGTTTGAAGACTGAGAGACACAATAAAACAGGTCGTCATGAGCCCCGACTGCGATGGCGAGGGTGTCATCAGGAAGCCGTCTGTCTCCGGGACTTTCCTCTGCTTCCCTAACCACGGGGACCCTCCCGCAAGCACGGCCCCTGTCAGCATACGGTGCCTGCGGGTCATTCCAGACAGTTTTCTAAGAGCGCCCACGGATTTCCAAGATCGAGTCTGACTGGACCGAGTTGGGTCCCATGCCCGCCCCTCTCCCAACTGTGATCCACATGACAAAGTTCTGTTCTGCGGCGCTGGGACCAGGGAGGGCGAGGGTGGCCCATTCAACCCACAAGACAAATGGGGGTATTTCTCCAAGGAGGCGAAACCCACGGGGACCCTCGCAGGGTAGCACCGACCAACACACACACACACACACACACACACACACACACACACACACACACGAACCGTGGGGAAAAGGAGACGCATCAGTCCTGAGATCTGAGTTCCTGACAGCACATGATATGTGCAGATGAAAAAGGGCTTTTTATTGAATTCCTAGGCTTTGACATTGTTCTTGCCTCCCTCCGGAAGGTCAGTGCAATTTGAGAACTCCAATTACGCCCCTCGGAACAGAAGTGAGCGGAGACCCGCTGAGTCGCGCTGGTGACTCTGCCCACTTTGAACTCCCGGGGGACACTCCCTGCACCATTCATGGGACGGTTAATTGGGGCTGTCTGGTGACAGCTGGGCAGATGCCTTGATTGATTATTTAACGCTTCTCTGCTGGACCCTTACCTACTCAGGTGGTTGATCAGTGGCCTGAGGGCCAAGATGCTGTCTACGTGTCTTTCTTGGTATTCTCCCCTCTCCTACCTGAGCTCTTCGTGCAGATTCTCGGTTAGGGAGGAAGAAAGGAGGGCAGTGGCGGCAGGGATGAGCCAGGGTGGAGGGCAAGCCTCGAAATCTGGAACAAGCAGAATGTGAAGATCGGGTCTGCGTGCCCATCACTGTGGCAGAGGTGAAGCCAACGGTCCCTCATCTATCACGTCCCCAGTACCCAGACCCCCAGGCAATCCTTCCCTTATCAACTGCAGGCTTAATGTCCAAATGATGCTGTTCCGACCTGCTCTGGCCAATGTGACATCAGCACGTATGACGCAGAGACTCGGAGGCTGTTTGCACACTGGAGCGTGCCCTTTGGAGGCCAGAGGCCACCTGCGGTGCCAGGAAGCCCCACGTGACCAAGCGCGAAGCCTCGTGCAGGAGAACCGGGGCCCCGGCTGACCCCACTCGGGCTTTCAGATAAGGGGGGCCACTCGTGCGATGGCAGCTGAGACCGGCCCAAATCCCAGAGTCACACGTGTACCTAACCGATGGTTGTTCTAAGCCAGCCTGCGTGGTTTTTTACGCAGTAATAGGTGACTGGCACACACTCCATGAGCAATAATCTAAGGCAGTGGGTGTGCATGTCTGCAGCAAAACACATATGAGTCATCACATATATTTTTTATCTCACACATTTATCGGTCGAAATGCCCACATGTGCACTGTAATCATTATAATCGTACGTTATATACAAGACTTTTCCTGCGTGTGATGCCTCATGTTTTCTACCCTCTCCCTCCATTGTCTCTCTGTTCCCTCTCTTTTTCCTTCTCTAATTCTGATTGACAATCCACGAAATTGATTGCATGACTCACTGACTTGTTATTCACGTTTTGAGATCTCCTGGACTAGAGATTATAGTTTTAAACTAGCGGGGGCGGGGTGGCAGGGATGAGCTTCACGGGGTCGTGCCTTAAATTTATAAGACGACTTCTCTGTGCACGTGCCCGTGGGAGCGGGCCCCAGACTTCCATCACGCTGAAAGAAGCAACCATTGATGAGTCATTCCGTGCGCTCTGGCCAGACGATGTCACCCATGGTCACCCTGTCACCAAGCTGAAGGCGAATGTCTACCCCGAACCCTGAATCTCTACCTCCAAACCTGGGCTCTGGGTTCGCAGCCAACAGCCTACTGGGTATTTCCATCCAAGATGTCCTAAAAGCACCTCAAACTCACTGGTTTCTAACTCTTTCCAATGTTTTCTTCCCCCGCCTCTGCCCAAACCCAGCCCTACCTGCCATCTGCCACGCCAGAAGCCTGGGAAGTCACTCCCGATGCTTCCTCCTCCCCAAGACGACGTGGGATCTGCTGGGTCCTGCTAGATACCCTTCAAATCCCTCCTTCCTATCTAGCGTCTTGGCAATTGTCCTGGTTCCAGTGTTCATTATCTCTTTCCTGGATGGTCACCAGGAACCCCGAGCGGCTTTCCACATGGGATTTCCGTTTGTCAGGTCCGGTGCCCACCACGGCCACCAGAGTGCTCCTTGAAAGTTGCACATTATGACATCACTCCCCTCCTTGAAGGTTCCCCAGTTCCCCAGTCGTGGAGCGACAAATAGCAGACCCTCCCGCGCAGGAGAAAGGCGCTTCACAACCGGCTCCCGGTCCAGCTTCGACTTCCTGTGTCTAGCAAGTCCCACCTCACAGTGTCGTCCCCAGCTACTCCCCTCAACACGCCCCCTCTCAGATCTTTGCACACTTCCCCTGCGGCACTCTTACCCCATCCAACCAGCCGGCAAGCTTCTACCCATGCTCCGAACCTCAGCCTAAAACCTGCCCTCCCTGGGAGGCGCGGGTGCTGCTGATCGGGGCCTGCTGAGCACACCACACTCGGGGCCTCCCCAGGGGGGAGCCCGCTGGAGCCGCACACAGCCCTGGAGGGGAGGGGCGGCTTGCACCCTTATTTCACAGATAGGGAAACTGAGGCCCAGAGGAATTACGAAACCACACAGCCAACAAGAGGGTACTGGGAAGGCTCAAACCCAGGCAGCCTGGCTTCTGAAGTCAGTCTGTTGACTGCAAAATACTTTTTACTTGGAAATAATTCCAAACTTAGTGAAAAGTTGCGAAAAAAAATACAAAGAATGCCTTACTCTCTTGACCCGGATACATCTACTATTAACGCTTTGCCTGCTTGCCATTATTTGTTCTTTTATCTATCCATCCATCCATCTATGTATCTATCTACGTATCCATCCATCCATCCATCTATGTATCTATGTATCTATCTCTATATCCATCCATCCATTCATCTGCCTGCCTATTGGTCTGTCTATCTTCCTTTCTGAACAATTTGAGAGTAAATTAGACAGAGCATGTCCATTTACCCTTGGACACGCAAGCATCTATTTCTTGAGAATAAGGATACTCTGTTACATAACCTTGGTACAGTTACCAAATTCAGGAACGTTTTAATTTAAATTGATCTAATCTCTGTCTGTGTTCTAATTTGGTCAATTGACCCCAAGAACGTTTTTATAGATTTTTTGGTCCCTTCCACTATGAGACTCTGTCTCGGACCGGGTATTGCATTGCACATAATGTGTTTCTTTAATTTGGAACATTTCCTTGACCTTCTGTTCTCTTTCACAGTATTGACGGTTTTGAAGAATCTTGCTAATTGTTTAATAGGATGTCGCCCGTTGGGGTCAGTCTGATAGGCCCCTGTGATTGGACTACTCCACACACGCCCCGCAGGGAGATCACAGAGGGGATGTTGTGTCACATCCCGGGCACTAGGGGTCCGCCTGCACCTTATGAGTGATGTTGATTCTGACCACCTGGTCAAGGTGGTGCCTGACCTCCTCATTCTGTAGCTACCCCTTTTTGCCCTGCAACTAGTAAGTTGGGACCCACTTAAAACCATGACTATCCTGCGTTACCAAGTTTCCTCCTCACCCTAGTTTTAGCAGGAATTACTGATTCTCGTCTGGACCAGCTTTGGTGGATGGTTTCAAAATCACGATTTCACCCCTCCCCCACCCATCTCCAGCAGCCTCTGCGTTTCCTGGTTAGCACCTGCCCACGTGCCGTGCTTCTGTCCCGTATCCAGACAGAGCCGGGCGTCTCCCGCCTGTGTCCCCAGGCCACTGTAACAGACACTAAGGGTTTGGTTTGCTTCACTCTCCCTCTTTCACTGCCACACCTCTGGTTCCTTGAGGGCAAGCACCCCATCTTCCCACCCCCGCACCTATGGTGGTTGTGAAGAGCTTGTCCTAAAATGATGAGGAATATTTGCTTTCTTTTTTTAAGTTTATTTTTTTTTTGAGAAAGGGAGAGCGTGCACATGTGTGCATGCCTGAGCAGAGGGGGGGCAGAGAGAGAGAGAGAAAGAGAGAGAGAGAGAGAGAGAGAGAGAGAGAGAGAGAGAATCCCAAGCCGGCTCCAAGCTGTCAGCACACAGCCCAGCGTGGGGTTTGCAATCCATGAGATCATGACCGGAGCTGAACTCAAGAGGCAGACGCTTAACCGACTGAGCCCCCCAGGGGCCCCAGGAACGTTTGCTTTCAAATGAGATAGAATCTGTCACCCAGTGTGGTGGACAGAATAACGCCCGTGGCTGAGCTGACTAGTCCTACCCTCGGGACTTGTCCATGGGGCGCCGTAGGCAGCAGGTGTGACGAAGTGAGGGCCTCGAGACGAGCAGATGACCTTGGATATTCACGCGGGGCCACTGCCATCACCAGGGTCCTCCCGAGAGGGAGGCGGGAGCCACGGAGAGTTTGGAAGGTGCTCCCTCCTGGTTTTGAAGATGGAGGGAGGAGCCAGAGCCAAATAGTATGAGGCGCTTCTGGAAGCTGGGGAAGGCAGGGGCGGGGCTCTGTCCCAGGGAGGCGTGCCCACACGGGGACTTTAGCCCCGAGGACCCGTTCCTGGGCCTCTGCCCTCCAGAAGAGGACAGATTTCTGTTGTTAAAGCCGTTCCGTGTGGCAGTGCCTCACAGCACCGAGGAGACGCGGGTGCTCCTGGCTCCGTGGGGACGGCCGCCCCCCCCCCCGCCTGCAGCCCTCTGAGGGGCTCCTGCTCTCCGAACCCCCTGCCCCGGGTCCCAGCCTGGACAGCCGCATCTCCGCGGCTCCCTTCTGTCGGAAGGAAGGTGTTCTCCTGCGTGGGTCCCCCGCTTGCTCAAAAGGGATGATGCAGAGAAACACTGTCCCCAAAACCACGGGGCTCACGTCTTCCCACCCCTGACACAAACGCAGGGAGATGCTGCCCCAGGTTTCTGTGACGGCTCCGGACTAAGCTCGGAAAAGAACACAACACGACACCCGGTCAGGCCTCGCTGGGGAGGCCGAGGGGTTTGCCCTTTGGTCTTTCCAGAGCATGGAAGCATCTTCAGGGCTTTGTGGGGCTTTGAAGATGAGGCAGACGGGGAAGAGAAGGGATGTGGAGGCGGAAAGGAGGGGATCCGCCTCTAAAACCCGCCTGGTTCCCTCCCAGACCCGGGCACCCTCCTCCTGCACC
>NC_043713.1:87027818-87045055 GCF_006229205.1 Suricata suricatta
GCTCGTGACCCCCCCTCGGCACGGCAGGACCATGGAAGGCGCTCAAAAATCCCCCAGGTTTGCCCTGAAGTAGGTCTGGGCTCCTCCAAGAAGGCTCTGTAATAACGAGCCGTTTCAGAAACATCCAACCACTCCTGAGAGCACGTGCTCTGACCGGGAGGGGACAGAGGGTCCCGGCGGCGGGAGGGGTGGAGGAGGGCAGAGGCCCGATCCCCCCTGAGCCCCCCCTCCCCGTGTCCCGGCTGGCGGCCAGGTCCCACCCAGTGCCCACCCGGCCCCTCCAGCCAGGTGCCCTGTGTGTCCCCCAGACCCAGAGGTGGTCGCGGCTGCCGGCCGTGGCTGATGTAGGGGCGTCTCGTGATTTCCCGTTGGCCCCCTCGGGTCCACACAGTCAGTGCCCTCCGTGGGGCTCTCTAATATCCCCAGTGGACTGGCCTCTGGCACTACCTCACGTCCAGCCCCGTGCGGGACGCGGTCACAGGTCACAGGCGCCCCCGGGAGACTCACCAGACGCAGAATGTAAACGTGCTGCTGCCCAGGGCACGCGGGGTCCCACGTGTGAAGACCAGAGGTTTCTGCCTGAACGCATGGAAGTCAATGCTCGGTGGCCTTTGCTGTGCCCCCCGCGAGGCTGGCTCTCAGCACCCAGGCCACAGTGAAAGGTCACAACCCCCCAGGCTGCGTGGTGAGAAACAGAAGCAGATCTGAACGTGCTAACTCTCCTACCTCTCCACGCCCCTCGGGTCTCCCAGGCTGACTGTACGAGGCATTTTCGTATTTGTGAAGAGATATTAGGAACAGTCCACCTTTAAGGAAAACTATGCTTTTCAGAATGCCGGAAACGGAAGGAAGGGGTTTTTCCAAAGAACTCTGGCCTCTGCCGGTGGGGGCCGCCCCAAGAGGAAGATGGGAAGATCCGGGGGCCCTCGTTTCACTGCGGATCAGGGAGGGTGCAGTTTGCAGGAAAGACTTCGGGGGGCTGGTGGTCCTGCGCCTGCTCCTGTGTGCCGGGCGGGGCCTGTGGGCCAGGTCGTGCACTCAGCAAGCCCCGCCCCCCGCACTAAAGGCCGGAGGCGACCTATCACAGCTGGGGCTGGTGCTCACTCCAGACAAGACCGTTTAGAACCTTCACCGAGTTTCTGGTGAGTCTCTCATTGTCAAAATTTGCTTCGAAACCATCGTTAATCTTGTGTTTGAAGTTCAAGGGGCGCCTGGGGGGCTCAGTCGGTTAAGCGTCCGACTTCGGCTCAGGTCCTGATCTATCTCACCGTTTGTGGGCTGGAGCCCCGCGTCGGGCTCTGTGCTGACAGCTCGGAGCCTGGAATCTGCTTCGGCTTCTGTGTCTCCCTCTCTCTGCCCCTCCCCCCTCAAAACTAAATATTTTTTAAAAAACGGTAAAGTTAGGACACATAACATGTCAATGTCTCTACCTGGACGACCGATGGCAGACCTGACACGAGGTTGCTGGCCGGTCCACAGCCCAGGCTTCGGGATGCACCGCGTGGGGGGCGCCGTGAGGGCGGGGACAGCGCAGGTCGGAGCCCCCGAGGGACGCGGGCCGTCCCGCAGGACACAGGAGCAGGTGCCGGCACCCAGGGGCCGTTCAGACGTGAGCGCTCCCTGCCCCACGTGCTCAGAAACCGTGGGGCACATGCGTTGGCGTCCCAAGGTCTGCAGCTTATGTTAGCGAGCCGGCTAGCGAACGGCCCTGATTTCTTCACTGACTCGACAGGTACGGAGTCCGCAGCACCCACCACGACACAGCCTCTCCAGGTGGTCCCAAGGGCGGAGCCTGCTTTGCAGCTCTGTTTCCTCAACGTCTGGCCGCCTCAGACGACGTGGTGGGCGTTTGGGTGAAAACCACTACTTTACAAACACAACATAATAATTAAAAACTTGGTAACAACACTGACTGCTCAGAAGGATCAGACTGCTTGTGACAGTGCCTGTGACCCCGGAGTCGGACTCAGTAACGGACGGCTGGTGCCCCAAGCCGTTTCTCTTACACACTTGTCTAAGTAGCTTCCTTCCTCCCTCCCTTCTCCCCTCCCTCTCTTCCCTCCCCTCCTTCCTTCCTTCCTTCCTTCCTTCCTTCCTTCCTTCCCTCCAACCCTGGTGTGTTGGGTCCAACAGTTCTGATTGTTTGAAATGACCGCAAACCCGGAGCATCTGCCGTGGCCTCTCATTGCTGACGATGGCCCGGGAGTCGTGTGACTGCCGCCCAGCTGTCTGCACCTCCCCCTGGAAGGACACCGTCCCCGCGGGTCCTGGGTCCCATTTGCACTCTCTGCCGTCACGGGGTCAAGATCAGGGAGCATGCTGCTGACCACAGAGTAATGACCAGACTGTGAGGTCTCTGCCGTCTCTCCCTCATGCACGTGTGGGCACACACGCTGAGAGCTGTTTGGACGAAACGCACACGTCAGGGATTCCTCACGGGCTGAAATGCTCGCGAGTCTGCAGGCACAGGGAACCGCTGCTGCACGCGGAAGGCCGTCTGGGGAAGCAGCCTCCGGCACTGTCGTGCACGTGCTCTCTAAGCCTCCCCAACGTGCAACCTGCACCTGACTCTGCAAGTTCCTCCGAGCTGGGGTCATTCATACTCATCTTAGGCTACGAGGGGCCCGTGCATCTCTGATGGCGGTTACGTAGCCTTGTTTTCTTTACCTTTGGCCATAAAGGGAGTTTGCTGTATGAGCACCATGTTCCTGTGGTAATAGGCTGATGAGAGACGTATTTCTCTCGAAGGATTAGGAATGTTCCACGTCAGTTTGACCACACCCAGTTTCCAGGGAGTCATTAGCATTCACACTCGCCACCCTTCTCCTTGCTATAATGGATCGTATTTCCCAGATCCCCTGGTCTCTGTGCGTCCGGGTTTACACTTGACATCTGTCCACTCTGTGTGAATTTCGTCACTGCAGATGTAACGCTAATTTAGTATTTTAATCACTGTGCTTTATTAGTTAGCCCGCATTGATCTATCTTTACGAATTCGGAATGTGATGCCAGCACAAGAGAAACAAAATACATCACGGACTTCAGAAACGCAAAGGAGACTCACGCACATCCCCCCAAATACGTCAGCCGGTATTAATTATAGGCTGATAACTGAGCGTTCGCTGGAAAATACAACCCCAGACCATCTGGTCTCTGCAATGCCTACACACTTAAAAATTATAGTGATTATTAAGAACATAATATGGTTTTCTTAATAATCATAATTAATCTTATAGTTAAAATCTATGACACATGCAGTCCCGTTGCTCTTCCTCGGTGGCTGTCCAGCCACTCGCTCCCCGACCCACGGCGTCCAGCAGAGAGTGGCGGTCCGGGCGCCCGGGGGGAATGCTGTGCTCATGGAAATGGGGTCCAGTTTGGCTGGAGAAACGCAGCGTGACAAGCGAGGGGGGGCAGGAAGCGTGCCCGCTCACAGAGCCCCTCGGGACGGGGTGGGGGCCGTGTGTGTGTCAGAGACCGTCATGTGCTCGGGGACCCACGTCAGGCAGAAGTGCACCGAGTGCCTGGCCAGATGGGGCCGCGGGCTCAGCTGTGCAGACAGGTACAGCCCACCCCTGGCCCCAAGAGCCCTGTCCCTGTCTGGTCCCCAGGGGGGCCTCCCTGTGTGGGCAGACCCAGTGGGCCTCACGGGAAGGACCTGCAGCTTCGGGGTCCCTGGATGTCCACCCTGGGCCCCCTCCCCACTCCAGAGGCCACAGGCCTGGGGAGCCCCGTGGCCAGTGCGGTGCCAGCCGGGGTGAGGCCCTGCGGTCGGTGCAGCGGCTCAGCCTTCTGGCGCCTTCTGCCCGGACTGGCCTCCACACTCCCGGAGTTTCAGTGCTGCCTTGTCGATGGCGAGCTCCTGGTGCAGAGGGCCAGCTCGGCCCCCGCTTGGATGGCACTGCCTCCCGGGCGGTCAGCTCACCGCCGGGAGGGGCCGGGCCGGCTCGGGGCCGCCTCAGCATCCACGGCCAGCGTTACCTCATGGAACAAAGCAAAGTGAGGGCATAATGTCCTTCACGTGTTTCCAGTAACGTTGGAGCCTCGCACACAACTGTTAGTGAGCAGGAAGTCAGGTCACAGTCCCGCTATCCGCTTCCAGAAGGCGGCTTCCCGGAAGCCACGCAGAACTCGATTCCCCTTCTATTTGTCTCAGGCTGCTGGACAATTGCGCATTTTCCTCTTCTCTGAGTTTCGGACATTTTGGAGATGTTCGTCAGTCCCTCACAACGTCTAGCTCTTTCAGAGGGAGCGAAAGCTTCCAGCAGGTTCCACGAAGGACCGCTCTCCTTCCTTGACCGCTCAAGCCCCCTCCCCTTGCGTGGTTGGGTCCTAAATGCCTGCATCACAAATGCCTCCTAGCTTCCCCGCAGCCTGGGCTGATCCGCACCCGGCGGGGCCCGCGGCACAGGGCCCGGCTCGGAGCACAGGCTGCCCCACGGGTAAGAGAGTATGGTGTAAATCATGCCGTGATGTGACCCCGGGCCGCGGGGTCCCGGGGGGCGGTCAGCAGAGTGAGGCAGTTACATGCTGGTCTGGCGTGATCCCCGGGGGGTGGGGTTTAGTGGCAAAGCCAGGCGCACAACAGCAGACACGGCGGCCTGCTACGTCCTGGGCGTCACAAGGTGGCCATTGATACGCAGATGCTTCGAATCCACTGGAGTGTGAGCCAGACGCCAATGACGGGGCAGATGAGCTGGGCACCGAGGCCCGGGAGAGCCTGGACTTCGCCTCCTTGGCGTCCGTGTGTGGGTCCTCTGACCAGACTGCTGGGCTCTCCTCGTGCCTCCTGCACAGAGGACGTGTCCCCACGGCCGAGCCGATGAGCCTCCCTGTGCCTCGGCGTCCCCGTCTCTACGGTGGGGAGAGGACCGGCCCTTCCCAGGAATGGCAATTACAGAGATTAGATGAATTAATATACAAACGGTGCCTGGTTCAAACTAAGTGCCAAAGGAGCGTTAGTTACCACCCCTGCTGGAGCGCTTTCCACGGACTCATAGAGCTTCTGTAAATCACAGGAAACGTGTGAAAAACAGATGGAGGTCAAAGAGGAAAACATTCCAGGTTCAAATCGTGCTGGGACTAAGAAGCCCTCTTTTCAGGCCCGGGAAGCCATCTTTTCTCTTCGCTTCCCCGCCCCCAGCCTCCAGCATAACCCGAGTCGAAGGCAGGCAGGGGCCCGGCCGCCCAGAGGAAGAGGCGGGGTTTCTGGACAGGCCGGGATAATCGTGCGAGACGCAGGGCAGCAAACCCCAGCGGGGGCGTAACCCACTTGCGTTCAAGCTGCGGGCGGGGGGCGGGGCGGGCTCCAGGGGCCAGCTCGGGCTTGAAGGTTCAAATGAGCTCCGCCGCCGGGCGCAGGTGCCCGTGGCCCCGAGAGCGGGCCATCCGAGAGCCACAGACTCTCCACTGCGTCTGTTCTCTGTCCACGGCCGCGTCACGCCTGCGTGACCAAGGCCACATGCCCCCCCCCCCGCCTCCGGAATGTTCCGAGACACCACGGATGCACCAGACGTTTGCTGATGGTTTGGGCATGGAGGGGTTTGAGGGGCGGGGAGCAGGAGCACCCACACGGGGCGCTGCTGCCGGATGGGCGTGGTCCAGTCCTGCCACAGGGGCGGCCCCGGGTCACGGGGCTCCGCCCTCCCTTCCTTCCTTGTGGCCGCATTCCTCGTGCGACAGGTCACGTCCTCTCCTTCGGAACCACACCCGTTGTGACCCTTAAACCCCGAGGCCGCGGGGGAGGGCACAAGGCTGCCAGGGGCCTGGCACACCTGCTGCCCCCCGAGCAGCCATTAAAGTGCTTTTCTAAATATCTCAGAATAGTTTCCTAAACCCATCTTCTCTGAGATGGGCTTTGCCTCCTCTGGGTCCCTCTGCTCGGCAGAGATGAAGGTGGAGAGCCGCTGAAACCACCCTCCGAAGAGGCCAGCCCCACGAGGCGCCCGGCAGGACGGCCTCGCCCGTGTAGGACGCCAGCATCCCGGAACGCCGGGCTGGGCGCCTGGTGTCCCGAGGGCGTGAGGCGACAGGAACGTCCGAGCCCTCTAACCCGGGCTCACAAACCCCGTGGTTGCTAGGAGGGACAGAGGTTTTCAGGACCGTCTTGGAGAATCAGGACGCCGTGGCCTGAATGGCACCCCCACCACTTTCATGACCAAGCCCCAACCCCCAGGGTGACTGTGTTTGGAGGCAGGGTCCTTAGGGAGGGGACTCGTGCACAGAGATGGGCCACGTGGGGACGCAAAGCTGCAACCTCAATCTTGGACTTCGGTCTCCAGAACTTGGAGGAGACGAATGTGTTGTGTGCGCCTCAGCCCGCGGTATTAGTCACGCAGCGAGCCTGTGACAGTCGCGTCCCAGGCGCCCTGGGGGGCGCCTGTCTCCGGCCTGGGCCAGCAAGGCCACCGCCCAGGGTCAGCCACGCAGGCCCCGTCCCCGACAGGGACACCACATGCTGCAGGGGCCACACGGCGGGTGTCCTCAGAGCCCCGCGGTCCTTGGACGAGGCGCTGAGTGGGGGCCGCTGCAAGGAGATTCGGGACGTCTGGATAGCCAGGCAGGTGTGCCCCTGAGAAATCAGTTTGCAACAATGGGCGAGGTGATTGCCTCTGCGTCTGGAATCGGCGAAGCGCTTCGGCGTAAGGACGTCAGAGCACCTGCAGCCACTATTGTCTCAAACAGCGCTTCTATTTCTTCCTCCTACATTCGAGCAACAGCTCCCGTGAATTCCGGGAGCTTCGGGATCGCGCTGTGTGTTTTTATCTCCTCTTTCTGCCTCTTCAGACCCACGGCCGCCCTTCCCCGTCCCCGGGCTCTGGCAGGAAACCCACAGTTACGGAGCATGTGGCACTAGATCGCCTTCCCCCGCCAGTTCCGGGCTGGGTCTGGATCGCAGGAAATCGGAGCAGGAGGACAGAGTCCCTGCACCCCCTCCCTGCTGGGCTGCTGGGGGGCACTGAGGGCCCCTGCGTGTGCACGGAGCTCCTCACGGGGCCCAGGGCCTGCCCCCTGTCCTTCCCCTTCAGGCCCTCGGGAGCCATGGCTCCCCAGTGACTGTCAGCCCCGCCCTCACGTGGAAGATGCCCCTTCCCTCACTGGTCTTCAGGTACCTCTGCAGGTCTCCCGGCGACCCGAGCGACACGAGGTAATCGACTCCGCCCCAGCTCCACCGTCCGTACCCCTCGATCCTCTGTTCGCGAAATGGCGGGCTTCTCTCCAGGAGTGAGAACCATCTAGGTGCGCCGGCTGCAGGGAAGCTGGGACCAGATAACCCTCCATTCCTGTTCAAGCCCGTGGTTTCCGTGTGGCTCCCTCGGCCTCATTGCCCGGGACTGGGCACCAAGCACGGGGGGCCCAGCAGTTCAGCAACTGCCCCGTGGGCAGCTGGGTTTACACGCAAGACCCTCAGAAGCCACCCACAGCCCATGCGTGGGGTCTGGAGGCTGGCAGGAGGCACTGCAGTGCCCGGCTTTGCGCTCACCCGGACGGTGCTCCCTGGCCAACCAGCGGCAACAACGGGATGGGGCGGCACCTGCTCTGAACCAAGTCGGACACCACATGCCTGGTGTCCGCGTCCACCACAGTGGGATCTGCTGTGGACCCCGCAAAGGGCCAGCGCCAGCAGATGCCGGCAAGGGTGTGCGGTTCCCAGGCTCTGGGTGGAGAGTCTGGAAGTTTCTTACAGAGCGAGGCACACGCTAATGCCCACGTATTCCCTTCATATACATTTACTGGAAAGAAGCGAACGCATCCATCCACATAAAGGCTTACATATGAACATTCCTACCAGTATTCACGTGAGCTGAACACTGGACGCAGCCTAGGTGCCCATCGACGGGAAATACGCAGAGATGGCATGTCCATGTAAGAAACTACCCTCCAGTTAGAAGGAAAGGGTTACGGACTCACACGATACCGTCAGTGAATCTCAAGACAATTACATGGAATGAAAGGAGCCTTCCCTGCCCACGGGATGACCTGTCCCTTTATGTAAGACGTGAAGGTGTAGCAGCAGGTGCCACTCAGCACCTTAGGAGCTCAACATCATGGTCCTCCCGGCAGCAGCCCCCCACTTCCCCAAACAGCTCACACCTAACACACCAGACAGTGGAGCCGGCTGTCTGTTTGTCCAGGGAGGTGGCCTCCATGCCTGCCGGGTAAGAACCAACATCAGCCGCAGAAGCAGGCCCCTCCCCCTGCAGGTATGCAGCCCACGGTCCCAACACACCTCCCCGTGGAGTGACGCCAGGTCGGGGGCTCCTGCCTTCCCTTGCTGCTTCTCGCTTCATGATTTTCACCATTCAAGCCTATTTTTTAATGTTTTATTTATTTTTGAGAGAGACAGAGTCACAGCATGAGCAGGGAAGGGGCAGAGAGAGAGAGGGAGACACAGGATCCAAAGCAGGCTCCAGGCTCTGAGCTGTCCACACAGAGCCCGACACGGGGCTTGAACCCACGAACTGTGAGATCATGACCTGAGCTGAAGTCAGATGCTTCACCGACTGAGCCCCCCAGGCGCCCCCCTTAAAGTTTATTTCTTAAGACATATCACGTGACGTCGTGGAGTCTGCCTTACACTCCTTTGCACCAGAGTAGATGGTACTGAGATCCCCAGGATGTCCGTCTCTTTAACATTAAAACAACCTAATTTTGAATTCAAATGGCAGTCTGGCAAACTGGGAATCATCCCTAGCCCTGCATTCAGAGTTTCTAAGATGTGGGAGCTCATGGAGGTGCAAAGAATTACCCTTTCCCCCCGAACACGGCAGGGGGCAGCCGTGAGCAACAAGTGGATGTCTGTGGGTGGATAGAGTGACCCTTCCAGAAGGAGAAAGCTGTGGAAAAACAAGTCTCTCCCCTCTTGTCCCCCAGGATGACCCAACCGTCAAGCTGTTGCAAGAGGGATAAATGGCGGCCGCATTCACGGAGACACAATGACGAAGTCAGAGTTCTAGAAGGCCAAGTACGCAGTCATGGAGACTCTCAGAAAAGTGCGTCCACTCTTGGAAACAGAGAAGGGATTCACGGGGGGCGGGGGGCTGCAGCTTTCTCTGAGACTAACAGCTGTGGTTTCCTAACAGAAAGAAGAACGCCTACCACCACCAACGGTTCTGCTAAGCGGTCTTCCCCTCGGGATGCTCCCTGCTTCTGTCCGCACCCAGCCCCGTTACCGTGCTGTGACACATTCCCTTCAAATCCCCCTTCCCGAGCGTGCCCTGTCCGTAGTGTCTCCACAGAGCTGTGCCCATGACCCTTCCGGTCCCTGGCGCCCCCCAGCCTCCCCCGCCGGCCCCCGGCCACCTCGAGTCTGCTCCTGTCTCTACAGACGTGCCGATTCTAGAGATGGGACGCCAGTGGGATCCTGCCGTAACAGGTGGCTCTTGTGTCTCTTGTCTTCCACTTAACGTGATGTTTCCAAGGCCCGTCTGCGTCCTGACACATCGAGACTGTGATGTGTCTCCCGGCTCAGCTAACCTTGTCACCGCCGATGCTCGGGCTGGACACTGCTTTCCTGGGTGCGGCTGCCCTGCCCACCACCCACCAGATGCCACCTCCGTGTTGGTGGGAATGACAAACGTCTCCAGATGCCGCCGAGGTCGGCTGGGGCGGGACAGGGCCGCCCTGGTTGTAGGCTCAGATCTTGGGAGCCAAGCTCCCGCCCGAGCTGTGCTTTGCTCCCATCAACACTCACACGGATAAAATCTGGGAGGTTAATTTACATCCTGAAGCCGCACCCTGAGCTGGTGGCCAAGAACGGGGCTAGAACCCTAGTACGTGATACCTATTTTATGTCTTTTTAGCAAAATTTACCTTTCAAATGTATCTTTGCTGCAAGCAGGCTGCTTGTTACCCAAACGGTACTTTCTTCAAACAGCAGGTTTTTAAACTTCACCATGCAATCAAGTCATCCGAAGGGCCTGCTGAAATACAGATCACCAGTCCCAACCCTAAGGGCTTTTGGTTTGATTGGATAGCTCTGGGGAAGGGCCCTGGAATTTGCATTTCTGTCCGGTTCCCAGGGGACCCCACCTTGAAAACCATCTGAGGATAAACTCCTTACGTCCTTTTCATGGACCCAAGGCTCTCACACAAACTTCTGCTGTGGCCAAACAGGAGACATGCCTATGAGACATGGTGGTGCACAGATGCTGTGGCTGGAGCTGTGGCAGCCACTCTGTGACAGTGAGTACGGAGCCAAGAGAGGTGCTAGGACACCGGCCTCGGGCCCTGGCAGCCGGGAGCTGCTGACATAGCCACGCCTGAAACTGGTGGTCTCCACCTTTGTGACCCTGCAGGATGGACTCTGACTCGTATTACCGACTGCTTCTAATCCGTTGTTCTGTCATCTTCACCCAAGAGCATCCTGACCGATGCATCCACCTTGTAGAACACAGATACAGTGAGGGAAGTCAGTCCACCTTTGAGGAGGGGAGTCCGACACAGAAGATTCAAGACGGACTTGGTGAATGAAGGCAGGCACTCGCTGCCCAGACTCCACACACACCTGCCGTCCACACATCCCGTGTTCAGGGTGTGAAACATCAGCCCGACCAGCACTGGGACTTGCAAAAATGCCCTCCAGCTGATGCTAACGCAAAATATCTGTGATGCCGGTTTTCCTAATATATTAAACTCGATGCACAAATATTGTATCCGGAAGGCAATCAATCTATGTACCAGCTAGAACCCTGATGGCTGCCGCCCCGGACCACGTCAGGAGGCCATGCTGCACCACGGCCAGCGCTTAATTGGGTCCACGGGGTCCGACCTGTTCTCGAATAGTCACGAAGTCTCCAGACCCCAAAGTCGTTTAGAGCTTCTGCTCTCAGGTCAGGGGTGAGGCGAGGCGGGAAGACGGCTCCTGAGCATTCTCCCGTACGCACACTGAACACACAGAGATCTGGGGCTGGGACGGGGGACCCTCGGCACGCTCAGGGTGCGGATCTCGGTGCAGGGAGTGAGCTCAGAGGCTGAGGTTTAGAAGAACAAGGCTTGGCTCTTCCCAAAATATTCAAAATGGGCTGTGTTAAGAAAAGCTGCTTTGGGGGTGAAGAGTATGATGCTTTATGCTCCAGACGTTATTTAAATTTTGTACCTAAACATTATAAGACAGGATGTTCCCTAATGACGCCTGATTTCTCAGCCCCAGCTCACACAACCTTTATTTAGCTGGCCGCTTGCGTCCAAAGTCCGGCTTTTTCTCACCGAAGATTTCCAGCCAGACGGACTCTTCCCCAAGGAGTGGATGATCTTTTTCGCACCTGCAGGTCCAGCCTCTCATGTCGCGTTAAACCTATTCAATTCCATCACCTTCCCCCACTCGTGTTCTCGATTTCCTGTCAGATTCTTTTTGTCTTGATAATATCATTTCTGTAGCTAAGCCCTAGGCTGACACTCTGCACTTATGAACCGATATGTAAACGTGCATGATTATCTCTGTGAATATCCGTAATGATGAGCGCACGGACTGGACCTCCAGGAAGGCCTCCAAATCCTACTTCCTGCACTGTCCGCACCCCACCCCTCCCGATGCCCAGCTTTTGAACAAATCCACACGGGCTGGAGAGTCATGGAAATTGGAAATTCCTCTGCAGGGGTTCTCGGATGGGAAGAAAGGTAAAGCTAAATCAAAATCGTTCAAATTTTGGAGTAATTGTAAGTTGTGGTTCAAGAGAAGGGGGAATTCACACCTATTTTACTAAGAATGGACCAGAAGAGACCTAGCCGGCCTGCGGAAATGCTCATCCGAAGCACTAATCAGACCATCTGAGAAGCGATACAATGTGCTGGAGTAAAGGGGGCCCAGGATGCGGAATCAGGCTTCAATCCCACCACCTAACTGCCCACCTGTCACCAAGGAGGCCCAGCGTTACACATGCCGGTCCCTTTATCTGTCTTACAACTATTTTTGTAGTGAGCAGACCGTCTGAGAAAACCTCACTTATCCTGAACACGGTCACATAATCAGAAGCGTAACGGTGCCGTATCAGTGAGGTCATCCTAACGAGGCAAGGCCAGCTCGCCGCCTCGGTTTACCAAGCTTGTTGTTGCAAATGCAACGGTACTTTGTCTGCCTAACTTCTTGGAATTAGTATCCTCAGCTTCCAGAGTGCATTTCTGCCACGTCCAAGAACCTTCTGGGTTTAATCTCACACGGCGGTGGGGGCGGGAGGCCGAATACTTGGCAGAGCACACGGGCCCTTGCAAACTCCTTGGGGCGGCACCGTGTTGGGTCCGGAGGCCGTCCCAGTAATTCCAACATGTTTGTGCCCTGAACTGGCCACACTTCCTCTGGTCAGGGACAGGCTGCGGGGACCTCGATGGCGCCCAAGGTGGGCACAGCCAGACGCACCTGGGAAGGGAGTCTGATTCTGGCTCCCTCCTCCCTGCGGCCACAAGGGGGCCTCAGCGCACGCCCGAGGGTGAGCCCCCCGCCCCCATTTGATGGTTTCCCTACATGCCCAGCCGGTGCACCTGATGCATCTCCCTGACACACCCACCCGGCGGGGCCCCCTGGGCTGCCTCAGGGGGTCTTCGAGACTCACAGCTTGAATTCCTGAGTCTCAGGAAATCTGACCGCATGGCCACGGCCACGGACGAAGAGGGGCCTCCAGGAGGAGACGCTGGAGCCCCAGAAACACAGCCCCCGCTTCTGCACCGACCCCCCACAGGTGTGAGGACCCGGAGCGCTGCCCGGCTTCCAAGAAGCCCAATGCTCTCCCCACCGCGTCGTGGGCACGGCCCCGTCACAGCCGTCAAGAAGCGAAGCGCGAGTCCCCGAGGGTGTTCAGCCTGAGAACCGTCAGGCACGTAGGAAGGAAACACGCAAATCCAGCCACTGCAGCCCTCAGGCATGGCCGACCTTCCTCCGAGCATCTTCACTGTGACTCGGTGCCCGACGGCAACAGTCCTCACCAGTGGAGCGGCCCCCAGGCTGGACGGGCGTCAGGTCGGCAAAGCCACAACTGGAGACGTTCAGTTCTTAGGGAGCAGGGAATGAATGGGATAAAGGAAAAATGCCATGAATACCGCTAAGGGGACTCACAAGTCAGAGTCACTTGTGAGTTAGGTTCTAAAGTCAACGGCTCCACTCACTGAAGCCAAGGTTACGGAGATCCCAATGCGGGAGGTCCCCATACGGGCTGTCAGTCACTGGATGCCAGGGAGACAGGATGGGCATTCGCAGGAAGGTGGGGGTCGCAGTGTGTGCTTGTGACCCAGGGCTGAGCCCCCCGCATGTGAGGAGGGAGATCTAATCTGCTAAGCAAACCACACGGAACAAAGGTGCAAATTATTTCACCAAACCTCATGTCGAAATCCAATTAATGTGCGCCCGGGTAGACCTGCGCGGAACCTATGTATTTTCTAAAATTACAGAAGAGCCTCCCGCCTGAACTTGGAGCCGACCTTGCAGGTTAAAACTCCCGGTTCTGCCTCCAGGGAGGAAGGTCTCCCACCACCCTACAGAAGCGGGAGAGACGGGGCGTCGGGCACCAGCAATCATCACTGGTGAAAACGCATTTCCAAGGTTTCAAAGAAAAGATTTCTGTTATCGGAAATAAACTAAAGGTGTGGCGATACAGAAAAAAAAAATCACATTTTCAATTCAAAAGAACTTTTGGAAGCAAAACAAATGAAAACAAGCTGTCACGTGGCAAATCCACCCAGAAAGTGTGTGTTTCTTCCAGGGGTTTCCAAACAGAGCAACACTTGATCATTTAGGAAGTCCAACATTCTGCATTTCCTTCTCAAAACTCATTGACTTAAGATTTCCTTTAAGCATGCTTCAGGTTTATCTGTATTTTTATAACTGTCCATCCACCCTACCTATCTGTCTATACATCCGTCCTATCTATCATATCTATCTTTCCATCCCTCTCTGTAAGTCTCCATCCATCCACCCACCCTCCATCTATTCTATCCATGTATGTATGTATCAATCAACCCATCCATCCATCCATCCTCTATCCATCCATTTTGTCTGTCTGTCTATCTATCCATCCATCCACCCACCCATCCATCCTCTCTCTCCCTCTCTCTCTCCATCACTGAACGTAAGTCACTTTGTTCTGAACTACACTGCATACAGAACTACCGAAACAATCCAGAGACCCTGGGAGTGTGTCTGGCTCTGATGAAGTGACCCTCCCGTGACAGCACCACAGACGACCCCTAATCTGAGCGGCCACAAGAGTCCCCAGAGCTGTCGAGGTGGCACAGAGGAGTCGGAACACGGCGCTGAGCTCCTGACTCCCACCAACAGAGACGTTTGTAACCTGAAAAATGCCAGGCCTTTCCTTTCAGAGCCCCCGGTGTGCCCATCGGCACGCCCTTCGGGGTGGCGGGGGCAAGGTCCTCACAGGGTTTCACCTGCTCATCTGCTGAGAGTGCATATTTATTTATGTTTTTGGAGATACTTGGCTTTTTGTTTTCTTAATGTTTGTTTTTGTGTGAGGGAGAAACAGAGCGAACAGAGGAGGGGCAGAGAGAGAGGGAGACACAGATTCTGAGGCGGCCCCCGGCCCTGAGCTGTCAGCACAGAGCCCGACACAGAGCTCGAACTCACCAGCCGTGAGATCACGACCTGAGCCAAAGTCGGACGCTCAAGCGACTGAGCCCCCCAGGCGCCCCTCCGGTGACCTAACAGCTGCGTCAGCAGGTGTCATCCCGCCTCTTCCTGGGCGCAGGGCCAGCCTCCCTGTCGGGTGAGTCCTCAGTTAACTTGTCCACCCAGTGAGTTTTGGGAGGTAGCACGGCGTGGCTGAGCTGTGGTGGACACAACACACTCCCTCCAGACTGTGCTCCGTCCTGCCAGAGAGACCTGGGCGACGGAGGAGCCACAAGACGGCGGGAGCCTGGGGCCTCGAGTCGCCACGGGGAGGCGGGCGCAGGGCAGACGACGCTGGGCGCCGAGGAGTGGACCCCGAGTGTGCCGAGGCCTTGCCGGTGGCAGCAGCGAGCCTCCCCGTAACCAGTGCGGCGGGCGGAGCGCGCACTCTTGGAGGTAAACTGAGGCGGGGGGTTTGGGCAAGGGTGTCGGGGAGGCAGCGGGGGTGACGGAGGGAGTGGGGGGGCAGCGCACGCACAGGGAAAGCCCTGACTGTGGCTACTTAAAGGTCACTTAGAAATTAGCTCGGGTTATAAACCTCTGTCATCACCAGGAAACCAGAGCCGCTGAGAGTTTAAAATAGTAACAGACGCAGCTGTGTGAGGTGAGTGCTCCTTGTGCTGCCACGCGGGCACGACTGGAAGTGACAAGCTGCCCCCCCCCCATCAGAAGTGACGAGTTAGCCTGTGGCCCGGGGACTCGTGTTTCCTCTCCCCCGAGACAGGCGTGGAGGGGCGACCTGCCCACTTGATGAAGGCCCACGTCAAGGCGGGGTTTTCGGGGATGGTGCACGGCCCTGACTGTCTGTCTGTCCGTCCGCCTCCCGCCCACACTACTCTTCATCAAACGCTTCTTCACCGCTCCTTTGTACGGACTCCTTTTTCAATGTAGTCTGTTCCCAAGGAGGAACATGCCGGAAACCGCAGCTGACTGCGTCGGACACGCGTTTCTCTAATAGACATCAGGGTATAAACCTAGTCTGGGAAATGTTCCTGTCGCCGTCTGGACAAACGTCGTGACCTCTGCCTGCGCCAGTACTACGTGAGCGTGTGGGGGACGCGGGGCCTCCTGAACCCCACACGCGGGGTGAGCGAGCCCTGCGGGCCGTCAGAAGTCACCACCATGTCCTTTGTCAGTCTACCTCGGGGGCGGTTTCCCTTTGGAAACAATTAAATTGTTTACCCTCTTTCCGCAGGATGCCGCGCTGGGGTCTCTGACCCCCAGGAACACGTCAGTGCTCCCGGCCAGGTTCCCTGCCCACGTCCTGCCTCCCGCCTGGCCCACACCTGGGGTGACCACACATGCGGTCTGTCCAGGCAGGACGGCTGTCTCATCTGATTCTAAGAAGTGACCTAGTGGGGCGCCTGGGGGCCTCGGTCGGTTGAGCGTCTGACTTCTGCTCAGGTCATGATCTCACAGCTCGTGGGTTCGAGCCCCGCGTCGGGCTCTGTGCTGACGGCTCCGAGCCTGGAGCCTCCTTCGGATTCCGTGTCTCCCTCACCGTCTCTCTCTGCCCTTCTCCCACTCGTGATCTCTCAAAAATAAATAAAACAGAAAAAATAAAAGTGACCTAGTGGGAGGAACATACTAAATTATATTCGCTCATAAATGGCCCATGACCCCATCCCAGGATCCCTCAGCATCTGAAGCAGCAGGCGGCTCGCCTGTGCTGTTCCGACTCCCCAGACCCCCGGCCCCACGAACCTCTTCTCGTCAAGTCCAGGACCTGTGACTGGAGCCGGGAGTCTGGGCACCACCCGTGGATTCTGCTGTCACCTGCCCCTTCTGATCGGCAGTGCCTGCGCAGGTCCCCCCTCCGTGGGGCTTACATCGACTTTCCCTTGGCAAGCCCCGCGTGATTTAGGGGGTCACTCATCACGTCTTGCCTACAATGATTTAACGGCCTTGCGGCACACCCGGCCGCCTCTGTCATCCAGGGCCTGTGCGGGGCCACAGGGCTGTCCCCACCACACACGCCGACCACGCCACGCACCACGGCCACGTGTCAAGCTGGCAGGCAGGACGCCGTGTCTCGGCGTCGAGAATGGATGGACTGCGTCCACGCTCGTGTGACCTCGAGCTTCTCCCATCGGGAGCTAGCGTCTGCTTTCTGCCGCGTGAAACTGGGCACCGAAACGCGCCTGGCCAGTCAAGCGGGGTGACTCTGAGACCAGGCCGCACGAGACCTTGTGCATTTTCATCCTTCCTTAGACCCCGCCACGGCCCAGGAGGCCCGCTGCGGGGTGCGATCCTGCGGCCCGGGCGCCTCCGCCCCCGGCTGACATCTGCCCGGCTCCGCCAGCCCCGCGGCCCTCGGCGATCCCGCTCCGCGGAGGCCCACAGCGCTGACTGTTACGTCGTTGGTTCTGTGAGTTTTGCTGGGTAGCATCACCATGGCCACGGAGCACGGCTGCCTGGGGGTCCAGCACATGGGTTCACGAGCCCCCAGCCACCAACGTGCCTCTGGTCCCCAAACGGGGGCGACTCTGCTCCCAGAGGACGGTCAGCAACGACCAGAGATTTGATGAGCTGTTGCATATGGGGGTCTTGCACCCCAGGCCGGCTTCGCCGCCTACCCCTTCATGGGCCATGCTTTGGACCCGACAGCCCACGGCGGCCCCTGGTC
>NC_043713.1:87045155-87050226 GCF_006229205.1 Suricata suricatta
TCGCATTGCACACGCGGCGGTGCGGTCGGTGCGGGGCTGACCCTGGACGGGGCACCGTCCTCAGTTCCGAGGCCGCCCGCCCTCCCGGAGGACGCGCAGCGCCGCTCAGCTAGGAGGTGCCGTCCGCCCTTCGCTGGGCAGCGAGGGGTGGGGCCTGCAGGCCGGGGTCCGCCCACTGGGCGAGGCCGGGGCTCCTGAGAGGGAACAACTGTGGCCTGGGTCCCCCACGAGGAAGGAGACGGTCCCTGAGCCGTCATCGCCCGTCCGTCGGAAGCCATGGGAAGGGCGCCCCGCAGAGGCCCTGGAGCACCTGGACGTGTCCCTGCCACCGCCCGTCACAAGGTGGCGGCTGCTGACCTGCAGTCCCCGCGTCTGGGAGCCCCGGACAACACAGGGCCCTGTGCCGCTCGCAGATGACAGAAGCGCAGATACATGGATGGCCTGTCGTGGAACCTTCACGACTGCACCTGCTGACTGGTGTAGAAAACGGTCCCACTCGAGATGACGCCGGAGCCCCCCACAGGCGCGGAGCCCAGCACACGCCGGGCGAGAGGGACACCGGGCCGGGTCAGGCGCGTCAAACGTGATGGGTTCCGGGGGCTGCGGCCCGGCCGACAGCCCGCCGTCCACGGGGGTCCAGGAAACGTGTGCTGCCCCGCACGGGGGCGGGGGTGCGGCCACGGGCAGCCTGTCTCCATCTTGTCACCTGCAAACCAGGAGGACAGGGAGCGTGTGCCGTGCCGACATCTGAACACAGGGGAGCACGTCTGGGTGGTGGGGGTGGGGTGCTGGCAAGCAGCCTGGGGCAACGTGTCCCCAGGGACGCCAGCTGGCCGGCGCCGCACCTGTGGGCCCGTCGGGGTCATGGCCACTCCCCCCCTGACCTGAGGTGGGGACGTGTCCCGGGTGGCTCAGGTGGAGAAAGTGCAGTCACCAGGAGAGGGGGCAGAGGGGGAAACTTGGACGCGCAGCAGCGAGGACGGAACAGGCGGAGGCCCGTGGGAAGGGGCCACGGCCCGGGCGGTGGGGCGTTTTCGCTGCACTTTTTCAGAGGTCAGTTTAGGAACTTTCAGCGTCTTTGACATTTTAGTCAACAAACCTCCGCCTCGTGCCTTCAGACTCACCTTCCGGAAGGCTCCTGGGAAGTGACAAAACACCTTTTAAAATCGTTCGCCCAAAGTGCACCTTAGGAGCCTGGGCTCGTGCCCCTGAGGGACAAGGGTCCTGCTCAGTTCTAGGCGGGCCTCGCTCCCCGCCTCCCCCCTGCCATGGGGCGAAATCAATGTAAAAATCGATGACGAATTAAATCTGATGAAATATTAAAGATGATTTATTCTCCGATCTTTATAAGTATTACAAATAGTTTATGACTTTACTTGGCTAATTCTATTATTCTTTATTATTCTGTTATCACCGCCATTGCAAACCGTGTGGTTCCACACACTTGGCTTTCACGGAGACGCGCCCTGGAGTAACCTCGGCCTCGGTAAGATACGTTTTTCCTGCCGGATTTTCCCAGCGTTATCCGGAAGTAACTGACATACGACTCTGCGCCACGTGAGGGTGGACATCGCGGGGGTCCGACCCACGTGTCCTCTGTGAGCGCCCCGACGAGGCTGGCTCACACCTGCGTCACCTCGGACGCTGGCAGGGCTCCTCTGCGCAGGGAGCCGAGGCTCCGCTCCCTTCGGGGCCCCGGGACCCCCCAGGACCACAGCCACGGCCTCCGCGCTGGACGCCAGATTCCCAGCGCGCACTCATCCGGGACCTGAAGTTGGTGCCCTTGGACCCTCATCCTTCCAGGGTGGAAAGGTGACGGGAACAGACTGTGCCCTGGAGCCGGCCTGGGGGGACGCCGCCCTGCAGGCCCCGCGACATGGGACATGGAGACCTGCGCTGGGCCTGCAGCCTGCACCCCGCGGCCTAACAGGCACCTGCTGGCTTCGGAGACGCACTCGCGGCGCTTTTCCCACGGCAGCCGTGCAAACAGGCACAGACTGGGGGCGAGGGGCGCTCCGCACAGACGGCGGGGGGCGGGGTGACCGAACAGACGGAGAGGGGGCTCCGCACAGACGTGGGGGGGCTCCGAACAGACGGGAGGGGGGGGCTCCGCACAGCAGCACCGCCTCGCCCCCGCCCGCCCCGCCTCCCCAGCCGCCGCTGTCCTCTGCGTCACCCGCACCTGCCCCACACTGTGCCCCCACCACACGTCCTCCCCGGGTGCTCTCTGGCGCCCAGACACACCGAGCAGCTCCCACCGGAAAGCCCTCTCCTTGCTGTTCCTTCCCCCGCAAATGCTGTTCCTTCCTGCCCACTCTTCCTTGGTATCGGTCCCCTCCTCCTCTGGGCCTGGGCTCAAGTCCCATTCCCAGGGAGGCCCTACATTCTTATAGGAATGTACACATATGTGTGCGCGCGCGTGCACACACACACACACACACACACCTTGCTGGGAAGGTACAGAGGAGGAAAGCAGAAGAATATATATTATATCTTAATTACACATATAAGTGTATTGTTCTAACATAAATTATATATAATACAACAATATATAGAATAATATATTTTTTCTATTTAAGATCATTTTATGAAGGTTTTATATATTTTATTCTATGTAGGAGAATCTATGTGAAACTATTATGTGGGAGATTCATGGTAAAACCAGACATATGTGAAAAAACATGTACGTATAGGATATAGAGGAAAGTAAAAGTATGTCTCCTCCGCTATAAAGGAAACCATCCATACGAAACTGTCCATGGACTGCGGACAGCCTACGTGTGTGCTCCGTATTAATATGCGAGTGAGGAACACGTGGACAGTCTCCTCCTCCGCCTCCCGGATGCGTATCCTGTTCGCGTCCTCTGTGGACGAGTCTGCAGATGCTAGACCACATCGACATGAATGATACAGACAGGATGTATTCTGTGTACTTTGAAGCTGTATGTATAAGCATGTAACATATTCTACGTACATGAAAGTACCTATTCTCCTATAAAGAAAGTATTTATTATTATCTTTACAAAAAGCTATGACAGGATATTATGTCCGTATCTCCCATATTGATACAGACAGGATTTCCTGCTTTCCTGGTCAGAGGGCGGGAATTTGGTTTGCCCCCGGCCCAGCCTACAGAGCCTGAACGGTGCCCTGCGTGCGTCAGAAATTCAGTTAAATATCTGTTGAATAAGCTATGTTTATACTCTGTTAGACTGTAAACACTTTCATATGGTTTTAGTTTTGAATTCTATACGGGAGCCTCTCTAATATCTTCTGAACTCTGGGTCTCTGAAGTCTTAATCTGTTTTTATTTTTTTCTGTTTTTTATGTATTTTTGAGAGACAGAGAGAGACAGCATGAGCAGGGGAGAATCAAAGAGGGAGGGAGACACAGAATCTGAAGACAGGACCCAGGCTCTGAGCTGTCAGCACAGAGCCCAACGCAGGGCTCGAACCCACGAACCGTGAGATCATGACCTGGGCTGAAGCTGGACCCTTAATCGACTGAGCCATCCAGGCACCCCATAAAGTCTTAATCTGTTTTTAAAAAAGAGTATTTCCATGTGGAGAGGGGGCCGATATTACCCCAGGCTGGGCCTCCCCTATGTCCGGCTGCCAATGACCCGTGTCGCTGCCAGCGAGGCCTGTCTGGAACAGACCTCTGGACCCTCCATCCTGGTGACTTCGTCCCAAGAAATGTTGCTCAGAGGCTCAAGGCCACAGTGGGGACTTGGGACCAGGCTGATTCTCTCACCGACTGAGCCCCTGTCTCCAGCATGAGAAGTCTGGCCTCCCAAGTTCTACCTGGAAGGCCTCTGAACTTGGGTTTTCCTTTTGGTCACAAAGCCACACTGTGCCTCCTGGTGCGTCCTTTCTCTCTCTTCTTGGATCAAAGACCTTCCTTCCCTGCAGTGAAAGCCAGCAGCAGCGTCTACGACTCCCCCTAAAATGAAACTCAAGACCCAATGTCAAGCTCTTGGGAGACAGGAACTCAGAAGACTCCGAAAGAAAGTAATTTTTAAAAATCCCTCTTGGACAAGCGTAGTCCCTAATTTTGGTTTCTTCATGTACATTTTTTGCCACCTTTTCCCGTCTCTTAATTTAACTCTGTGGAAGCAGAAGACAAGGGTATGCTACCGGGCTGGTCTAATTATCTATCAGATAGCTGGCTCATTAATGAGAGTCTCTGCCGTCCACGCAGGTTTGCAGCCCGGCAGGTGTAGCGTAAGCTCAGGGACGTTCAAATGTGACGCTCACGGGCGCCTGGGGGCTCGGTCGGTTGAGCATCTGACTTTGGCCTTGGCCATGATCTCACAGTTCATGAGTTTGAACTCCAAGCTGGGCTCCGTGCCGCCGGCGCAAACCCCACTTCAGATCCTCTGCACCCCCCTCGCCGCCCCTCCCCTGCTTTCACTCTCTCTCTCAAAAATAAACATTTTTTTAAAAACTGTGTTGTTCGAGCTGGCGTCTGCCTGCCTCATTTTCGCGCCAGTAAAACTGGTTTGACTCCTGAATCATCAGGCAACAGAACAAAAGAAAACAAAGCAAAAAACAAACCACCACCGTTCTAACGCTGGGTTTAAAAGGCACAACACAACGGCGTTGGGCCAGTCACACACGGTCTGTTTCTGCTGCGCCGTCCTTAGCTGTCGGAGAGCCGAGTGAGGATTTAAAATCAGTTACGACGTGTACCTCACGCCCTAATGCACCTGTTGTCAGTACACTTTCCTTTTTCAAAGAACAGGGTGTTTTTAGCGCAGAACGAGTCAGATAAATAATTTCCATCACAAAAATGGAGGGGAATTAGCCAGGCTCCCCCTTAACGGGAATTTTAGCATCCTGGAAGGTACTACGCCTGCAATTTCGGATGCTGCCACCAGGTGGCGCCCGTCAGGAAACACGTGGTTCATAGCGTGTGTCTGGGTCCAAGGGATGCCTCCCTAGGTGAGGATGCGTCCAAAACCCAAATTTACAAGCGCAGCCATTAAACACAACTTATGTGTGTTAACTACGTCCATTCGGCCAGAAACGGAAAGGAGGGGGTGGTACTTTCTACCTCACTAGATGTTTCT
>NC_043713.1:87050326-87079529 GCF_006229205.1 Suricata suricatta
TGGCGACACCGTCACACCCACTTCCCAAAGGAAGAAGCACAGGGAGACTGGGTGTCCAGCGCTGGTTCTCATCTAGATCAGGGCCAGGGTTTGAATCCAGGCTCCACAGACTTCACCCTCACCAGCCCTGTGCGTTCCTTCCGCGTGGAGACCGTCAGGGGGGACGCGGCCGCGGCTGCGCCTCCGGTGGGTGGGGCCTGAGCCTTCAGTCTGCCGCAGACCGCCCCCCCCCCCGTCCACACCCGTGTTAGTCCTGGGTCTCGGACTCCGCTGAGCTCGTGACCCCTGCTCTGTTTGCTCCGGGGCCCCCACGTGCATTCTGTGCAGGTGGGGGCCACACGGGGAGGAACGTGGCTTCCTTCTAGGTCTGGGACCACAGACGGGTAGTCTCATGCCCACACTGGCAGTGTCGCGAGGGGTTTCCGGGCCCATGTCTGGGCGCAACAGAAACACGTGCTGAGTTCTGGCCATGTTTGCCGTGGGCGGGCGCTGCTCCAGGCTGACCCGGGTCGGGGGCCAGGCTGACCCCCACGGCTGGCACATCTTGCCCCCTCTCCGCAGGAGGCAGAATCTCGGCTGGTCCTGATTTTCCCTGTCACGGAGGAAAGTGACCCAAGCAAGTCCATTCTGATGGAAAAGTCCAGGAACTGATACATACAGTCTCTCCCTGGAGGAGACGCGTCCTGACAAAGCTTCGCGGGGGATGTTAGCGCCCAATCCCGTGACTCTGACATCCTGCTGGAAGGACGGGAAGCCTCCAGGGAGGGGTTATCTCTGGCCGGGAGCGCGGGGAGCAGTCGCCGGTGGAGGGGCCGCCTGCGTGGGGTCCCTGAGCAGAGGTCCCGAGCTTCTCTGTAGGAGACCATGGCGAGGACCTCGGGCCCGGCAGCCTCCCTGCCGGCGGCTCACCTTGGCCACAGCAGGGGCAGCTGCGGAAACAGTACCTGCGGGACGGGCGCTCCGGCTGGTTCCCATGGCCCGGGTCCTCCGCCAGCCCCTGTCCTGACGGACGAGCGAGAGAGGCAGGAAGGGAACGGGTCTTGGCAATGGGTATCACGAATTGTGGTTTCTCAAGCTGTGTTAACATCCTGTGCCTTCCCAGTGGGGTGCCTGGAGGCACCCACGGGCCCCAACCCCCCCAGCGGCACGCCTGGAAGCCGTTAAGAGGTGCATCCTCTGCGATGTGCATTTTGCCACAATTTAAAAAAAAAACCCTCTCATTGTCTGAAATTCCTTACGCAGAAAAAGATAATACTTATTTCACGGCACTGTTCAGCGTGTCCAGGCGTGGGTGCGGGTCTGCTCCGTAATGAGCGCCCAACACATCGTCCGGCGCGGTTTCTGTCATCATGGGCGCAGCGCGGGCTGCCTACATGTGACCCGAGGCAGCAGTCAAGGGCGCCCCAAGCACATATATTATTAGAAACTGACAGACACAGAGGAAAACAGCTGGAATCTAGCAGAGGGGCCTGTGAGTGGGAAGAGAATGCCGTTTCCCGTAAACCCAAACGTGGGATCTCCATCAAGGAACAAAGTAACCACGAGCTGCCCTAGGAAGTCAGTTTCAGGAAAGGAATACGGCTACTTGGTGTCCAAACAGATGAGACAAGGAACCGCACCAGACGAACCCCAAGTCTCCGCCCACCGCCTCCGGGCCACCTTCCTTCCTTCCTCTCCTGCCACACCTCACCTGCGTCCAGGCGTCTCCACTGACGGCGGGTCCCCGGCTCCCGCAGGTGGCTTCACCGCACTCTGTGGCTACAGACCCCACGAGGGGCGGCCCGGGAGGCCCGCCTACTCCGAGACCCCACTGGGTCTGCGGGCACCAGGGCAGGAGAGGCACCACGCTCAAGCCTGGCGGGTGACAGGGGCTCGAGGTTGGGCTGCTTCCTGATGGCTCCTGCCCCCGGGGACCCGGGAGTCGACCTCAGCGGGGCAGCAGGGACAGCGAGGAGGCGTAACCCCTGCTCCTACCCGTTCCTTCGTGGGGAGTTTACGAGGCTGTCTGGCTAAACTCCTGGAGAGAGACACTGAGGTGCCTGCAGAGCAGGACCGCGGCCTGAGGGTGAAGACGGGACTGAAGGGGCCCTTCCTGCTGGCGGCTCCTGTGCTACGCGGTGCGAGCCCCAGCAGCGCTGTGTGCCACCCTGGCCCCTCTGATGGGCCCGCAGCCCCCGCCAGGGGCAGCTGACCGGCAGGTGCACGCCCAGTGCTGCATGGGGCCTCCAGCCCGTCCTCGAAGCGGGCCCGGGGTCTCGTCCCTCGCGTCCCCTTACAGAGGCCAGAGGCTCTCTCCTGCTGGGACCCGCCCGCGGGGAGCGTGGCAGGCTGGGTACGCCCGTTCCCGGCTGGCGGGTCTCTGCTGGACACGCAGGCTGGGCCCGAGCTGGGGGTACCGCAAGGTGGTGGGTCAGCCGAGTGGAGGGGCTGAGTCACCAGCCCTCAGGGATGCGGCCGCAGCCCTGGGGACCGGCCCGTCCACTCGGAGCTGCTCGTGAACCCCTGGGACCAGAGCGGAGAGGAGCAACGCAGCCCAGGGTGCGGGCGCCACACCAGCAGGTCTGTCTCCTTCCCGCGGCCTGACATAGGGCCGCTGCCCCCGGCGCCGCTCTGGGGGTTCCGGAAACTCCCCCCGCAGAGCCCTCCGGTCCCAGGCAGCTGCAGGGTGGGCGCGTCTACAAGGTCCCAAATCTGCCCCCCCCCCCAACAGAGCCCTCCAAGAAGGGACAATGAGCAGACAAACGGAGAAGACCCGGAGCTTTACAGCAGGCCTGCAGCCACAGGGACACTTTCCGGGCCCAAGCAGGTGGTCCAGATTCTCCTCCAAGGTCCCCAGGTTCTCGGCCTCAAGGGTCCCCAAATGACAGCCAAGTACTGTACACAGTTGGCATCTGTGGTCCCCAGAGCTGCCCGGCGACAGCTGGCGGGCCGCGCCTCCATCTGCGAGACTGCGGTGACGCCCTTGAGCCCTGTGTTTCTGGGCGTGCTCCCTCCGCCCTCGCCGTGGACGTGTCCCCACCGCCCCCCGGCCTGCCCTGCGGTTCTGCTTCGTGTTTGCACTGGCCGAGCAGGTGCAGGCCTGTTCAGCACCTCCCCGGGATCGCTTTCAGGACTCAGGGACACGGTTTCTCCCCTCCTTGACCACCGACCGCACGGTTGGCTCATCCACTCAGCACACACTGGTTGAGCATGTCCCCTGCACCCAGGGCTGTGAGTGACGGGGTAGAGCAGCGGAGGAAGGGGACCAGCACCGCCCCCACCCCAGGGGACAGACAACACACAAAGTAAAAGAAAATAAGACTCTAGAATATGTGTGAAAGTGTATAAACATGTACTACACTCATGAGCTGTGTGAACAGGTATTACGGACAGAAGAGCCGGCAGCGGGGGGAGCGAGGGGCCACCAGCGCTCCAGGGACAGGCGTTCGGGGCACAGGGACGGGCTGTTGGAACGGTCAGAGGCAAGGACTCCGGTGTGGCTGGAACAGAGAACGAGCAGGAACGTAACAGGAGTGAGTCAGAGTCGAGGCAGAAGGGGCGGGGCTGCGTCCCTGAACTACCTTGGCTTCTCCTTTGGGACCCAACGGTGGACGGTTCCGACCCGGGAAGGGTCACCGTCACCCTTCCATGGGGATCGGCCTGGCTCCCACACTGAACACAGACGGCGCGGCAGGAGGCGTGCGGGCACGGTGGCCACCGGGGAGCCCAGAGGAGGGGCTCGGGGGGCGGGGGCAGGGGTCCTGGGCACGTGTGGAAGGCGCTGAGGGCAGGGCTGGCTGAAGGACTGGATGGGGGAGAGGGTGGGCTGAGACACTGGTCTGTGCCCCAGGAAGGACCGGCCTGCCCTGTGAGGATGGGGGGCTGTGCAGGGGTGAGTCGTGGGTCCTGATGCTGCCATCTCTGCCTTGTCTCCAAGCAACCGCAGGGCAGGGGCCGTGCCTCTGACCGTGGGCCTCGCACTCGGCGGGGACCCAGAGGGCACTGTCCACTGCAGTCTGGGGGCGGACGCTCTCCGAGCTCCGCCAGGGCAGAGGGGCTCAGCAGCTCCAGCAGAAGAAGCAGGGCGACCGGGTCTGGGACCAGAGGGGAGGGGTCGGGCACGCCCCGAGCCCCCCCCACCATCCTGCAGCGTTTGCAGGGAGTTTGGTTAGGGGAGGGGGGCAGTGGTGGCGGGACAGGCCCATCCCTCGCTGCGAGGTCCCCGCCCCTGCCCAGCGCACCTCCCCACACACCTTGTCCTGGCATCGCTCGTGCACAGGATTATAGAGCCAGAGGAGGCCCGGAAAGATGGGGCCCACGGGATGTCCGCCGCGTCCCCAGCCACAGAGCAGACCCGGGGTGGCCGGGGGCATGGTGGCCGTCCCTCGCCCCACACCTGGCTGTGAAGTCATCCCGCACCCTGGGCGTGGCACCCCCTCCCCGCACCCCCACCCGAGGGGGCCCCGAAAACACAGGAGGTCGGCTCTGCGGACCAGGCTCAGCCTCCAGGGTGGGGCTTCTGTGCAGGGGAGGGGTCTCCGGACCCGGCGGCGGGATTAAACACACACACACACCCCCAGACGCTGTGGTGGCCGGCTCCCTCCCTGGGGGGCAGGGGGCGTCAACTTGCCTTGATGACGTCTTCGTCGGACGACCTGCACTCCACAGACGTGAGCACATCCGTCACCGTGCCGTCCTCCTCCACGGAGACCACCTTCACGGGCACAGCCACCGTCTTCCCAGTGAGGATGGCCGTGTTCAGGATCTCCGCCTCCTGGAAGACCAGACACACCGTCCGTCACACCCCGCCCACGGGCAGACCGCCTCCCCGCCTCCCCGCAGATGCCCCGTGTCCACGGCGCCCGGGCCGACATCCACAGGGAGACGGTGACAGGGAGGGGACTCACGTGCTGAGGGGCAGGGACGGACGTGACAAACCTCGCCTGCGCATATTACTTTCCAGACCAGACCAGCAGGCATTCATGTTCTCTCATTTTGTAGGTGGCCCAGAGAGGTTTTGTAACTTGCCCGAGGTCACACAGCCAGGACCGGGCAGAGGGGATCTGAACCCGGGGAGGCCAGCAGCAGAGGTCTGTGTTCGCAGTCCCAGGAGGTCTGACCTCACACAACACATGTCTGGCTTACGCACGAGCTGTGAGGTACCATCAAGGGAGCTGAGGGCCTCTGCATCCAGGTGCTGGGGCAGGGGGGTGGGGGGAGCGCGCAGGGTGGGACCCTCACTCCGAGCCCTTCCCCTCTGGCCGTCTCTCACGTCCTGTCCCTTCTCTGGGCTCTTGTTCGCTCCTGGTCTCGGTACACATCTGGAATGCCATTATGGCTCCAACGACACACTCAGCCCCACTGATGTGACACCTGTGTGCATACTCACACACGTGCACACACACTCACCCGAACATGCATTCCGCCTGCTAACTACTTCCTTTTTAGCTCGGCTCAAGGCGTCCACGGGAAAGTCCCCGCACGTCCCGTTTTCTGCTTTCCGAGCCCCCAGAGCCTGGAACACCCCTGCACTCCCTGACACCGCCGCGTCTTCCTTTGAGTTGTTCGGTCGGTTACCCGTCTTCCAGGCCACAGCTCGAGGGGCTGGATCTGCCTTCTGCCCCCAGTGCTTGGCGCCGGGGCAGTGACAGTGAGCAGGACGTGGGTGGCAACCTCACCGGCGGGACTGGGACCCACACCCCGCCTCCTCGTTCTCAGTCCTGCGCATGAACCCAGACCCTGAGCAGCAGCCCGCACTCTGCCTTGTACCCAGGACACCTGCAGGGCTCTGGGAAATCGTCTGAGCCCATTTCCCAGATGGGGAAAACTGAGCTCCGAGAACCAAAAGTGGGTCTCATTTCCCTCTGCAGGGCTTCTTTCCTCCAACCACACGAAGCTCAGTCCCCATATAACCTGCAGTCTCTGTACAGCACCTTCTGAGTTCTAGCCCCTGGGGGTCTTGCTCAGTGTCGCGAACCACAGAGCTACTTCTGTGGGTTGTGGGTCCGACCTTGTCTGGCCCATGCCCGGGAGAGCCCTGCAAAGCGCCTGGGGGGGGGTGGTGCTGGGAGGTACAGCTCTCTCTTAGAGCCAGGCTTGGGCAGGTTCTAGCTAATTTGATTTTCATGTGAAATCACAAACGCCTGTTTTAGGAGCGTGCCAGAAGAAGGGATAGAAATGTACCATCTCAACATTGCATAACTGTTTTCCTTATGTTAACTTTATGTCTTACGTAAGGTCTTATTTTTCCTTTATAGGACTGGATTCATCTTATAATTAGCTCATTTGGTTTAGATTTGGATGCAGAACTACATATAAACACATGCATGCATATATACGTACACACACACACACACACACAAACACACACACACACACACACACACACACACACACACACTTTCTTTTCGTTATTTAATTCTGACAGCCCTCCAGTTTGGAATGTTCCTGAATCTCAAAGACCCCGCCTTAGACGGTCTCAGGATGCAGAAGCCTCCAGATGCCCACTGATTATGCACTTGGTTTGCTGTTTCCCCTCCTCTGAGTTCCCAGCCTGATGTGACTGCATCCTGGCCACAGACACAGTGGAGGAGAAAAGGGGCAGAAGGCACCTGTGGCTCTGTTTCCCGCTGGTCTGGGGAGGGAGGCCCCCGTGCACGTTCCTACTAACCGGGTCCTTAGCTCTCTGGCCCAAACTGGCTCATCCCAAAGGAAAGAACAGACCGGAAGCATCATGGTTCTTGACACCAGTTTCCGGAAGGGGAAAGTGGTTTTGCATGTCCGTGCAGGAAGGTACAAGCATCTCCGTCCAACATTAAAACCCAAAAGGCCTTCAGCACATGTGCACACTCATGCCAGCACGGGGCGGGGGGGACGGCAGCGGGATCAGCCAACGCCCCCCAACCCCGGCCTCTGGATGGACACATGGCTCTGCCCACAGGATCTCGTGGGGATTAGTGAGGCAGCTTTCAGGTGCTTCCTGCCTTCTCTGTGCATGTCCAGATTTTCAAGGTCAAGAGCATTCTGCATTCCACAGGAGGTGAATGGCAGGTGCACAGCTCCTAAAAGTCTCCAGGTAAGAGGAGGTGAAGTGCTCTGCACAACCTTGGCCTGAGTGGACATCAACCCATAAGTGCCCGGACGATTAGATCCCTAAAGTCCCTAGACAGCTCAGCTGCCTTACTGCCAGGGGCCCCCTTCCCCCCAGGCCCTCAGAGCTAGGGAATCAAGGGGGGAAGCTCGTGAGAAAGCCCGAGTCAGTCCTCTGGTGGCTCCACGCTCCCTCCGCACCCCAGACACTGTGCACGTCAGCAACGACTCGCTGGGTGTCTGATGAGCACCACAGAGCGTCTCCAGGAGGAGACAAAAATGGCCGGAGACAGTGACGGTGCTTCGAGGAAAAAGGGGCAACATTGTAAGAGAAGCTCAGACACGATTCTTGGGATTAAACTCGTTATCTACTGTAAGGAAGCAAGCCCTGTCCTGAGTTTGCTGGAGAAGGGATGACTCACATCTTCGTCTGGATCCCCCCCTAGAAACCGACTCAGGGACAAAGATTCAAGGACGGCGTATGCGGGAAGTCCAGGAGGTGTCGGTAGGGGAGCAGGGAAGACAGGGCCGGCAAGGCGCGTGGGCCACGCCAGCTGCCGCAGTGCAGAGCTGGCGCTCCGTCCGCGGGGCCGGGCCGTGTTGCAAAATACACCACGTGTATTACATTATGTCAGTATGCAGAGATGTGTTACCGTACATTCCCTTGCAGGGAAATTACCTAAAATACACACTTAAAAATAACTCCACGGCGGGCCGGGAGCTGGGTTATTTCTACAGCATGTCCTGAGCGCCGCGCCGGGGGCGTCCCCAGCATGCCCAGCCTGCCCAGCCTGCGGCACGTCGGACGAGGAGTGGTCCGTGGCTTGAGGGAACTCTCCGGAGGAGTGCGGCCCCGAGCGCCCTGCCCGCGTGGGGGAGTCCGATGCAAGAGGACCGAGCAGGACAGCGTCTCCTGCAAAGTTCCGAGGGGCTGGACCCAAATCAGAGCACTTATTTTTTTAAATGTCCATGTGCCTCCGGCACCTGATTTTCTGCTTTGTGAGCATGGTCATTGGTTCACGTTCACCCTGCAGTTCAACAGTCATTTTATACAGAGGAGAAGAGAGGCGCCTGGGAGGCTCAGTTGGTTGAGCGTCTGACTTCAGCTCAGGTCATGATCTCACGGTTCGTGGGTTTGAGCCCCGCATGGGGCTCTGTGCTGACATAGAGCCTGAAGCTGCTTTGGATTCTGTGTCTCCCTCTCTCTCTGACCCTCCCCTGCTGATGCTCTGTGTCTCTGTGTCTCAATAATAAAGACATAAAAAATTTAAAAAACTAAAACAGAGGAGAGGAAGATAATGGAGACAGAAGAACACCACACGGGGGCCCTTCTAGAACACGTTGAGAGGCTGACCTGGGTGCCACCCACCTGACGGCCACTCACCTTTCTGCCTCCCTCGAAAGCCTCCATTTTGTCGGAGGCTGTAAGATGCCCAGCTAAAATTACTGCGTTTTTGGGGCCGCCCTTACTTTGTGACACAGTTCTGGTCCATGAGATATAAACGGAAGTCATTGGCGAGGCTTCCAAAAAAGTTTGTTACAAAAAAGGCAGATTCTGAAGGTTGTTTGATGTTTCCCCTTTCTTCCTGCTGCCGGCACAGAGGACACTGGGGTTGGGGCTGTATCGTGCCCCCCAAGGGTGGGAGCATGTGGCTGAAGTGCATCAGGTTGGGGTCAAGGGCAGGGACTCCCTTGTCAGAGTGCTGGGTGCAAATCCCGCCTCCGACCCGGCCCCTGGGTGACTTCGGATGACTCACTTAACCCTTGGTGCCTCATCAGCTTCGACGACGGAGGGAGCAGACAGCAGTGCCCACCTCGTCCCTGGCCCCTGCTCTGGTGAGTTAGCAACGATGGGGAGCCTGTAACCAGGGCAGGTAACTCGCCCACCCTTCTCCGAGTGTCCCAGCAAACACGCAGGTGTGAGCGGTGGCTGGGCCAGTGGGGACGGCCGCCCCCAGCATCCATGTCCACTCGGAACCTCAGAAGGCCACCTCCTTCGTGAGGACGGGGCTTTGCAGATACAGTGAGTTAAGTTCACACGAGTTCGTCCTGGACGGGGGTGGACCCTCCTCTAATGGCTGGTGTCCTTAGGAGACCAGAAGACACAGGCAGATGGCTCTGGGAGGCTGCGGGCGGAACATCACGGAAGCCAGCAGCCCCCGAGGCTGGAAGAGATAAGGAACTGTTCTCCCCCGGAGCTTTGAGAGGGGGCGTGTCCTGCGGACGCCTGGATTTTGGACCGTGACCTCAGAACGCGTGCGGACAGACGTCTGCTGTTTTCAGCCACCGCCTTTGTGGACCCCGGTTCCGGCGGCCCCAGGACGCGGGCACCACGGCCGAGCCAGGGAGGAGGAGGTGGATGCAGGCGGACGCCAGCTCGCCACCTCGGAGCGCCGGTCCCGGCCGCCCCCGCCTAGCGCACTGCGGGCGCGTCGGAGACCCTGCGCAGGTGCACACGGCGAGCCTCGGTCCCCCCGCGCCGCACCTGCCAGACCAGGCCCTCACCTCCCTCGTGTCTTAGGCCGAAGCCACCAACTCAGACTGCCTGTTGCTCCTAACGGGGGGGAGGGGACAATTTTCCGTCTTCACTGTCCCCCTGGCCCCTTGGGTGACCATGTGCCACTTCAACATGTGGTTCAGAGGCCATCCGCGTGGAGCAAGGGTGGAAGGAACTGAAGTAAGTGTGGCGTGAGCGGCATCACCGCTTCCGTCTGGGCAGAAGCATCCGGGGGAAGCTTCCAGCAGCCCGCTGGCGGAGGGCAGGCGAGGCCAAAAGACCCGCAAAACCCATAAAACGGCACACGATGGGGCGGCCCCTCTCCAGGGCGGTGCAGGGAGCCGGCGTGGGGTCGGCGGGAGGGCGAGGAGGAGGGTCTGCGGGACACAGCGGCCCCCAGCCCCGTCCCTCCCTCCACACAGGGAGCTGTCGCACCACGTGACTCCCTGGAAGAGAAACCCGGAAGGGGGGCGTTTTCAGGAGGCAAGTACAGGAGAGGACGCACTATGCGTGATTTTACTTGGACTCGCGCAAAGGAAGCGTTTGCCACCTGGGCGCTAACGAGGGCGTAAGGAAGGGCACAGACTGCAGCCCGGACTGGACTTGAGTGGGTCGCGGGGCGGCGGGGCTCCTGGTGACATCTTGTATCACGAGTCCCGGGTCGGACGCTCCGGCCTGGCCTCTGCCCACCCCCTTTTCCGTGACCCCACGCCCATTTTCCTTCAGGGAAGACATCCTTCTCCTTCGGGTGAGAGTCCGCAGCACCCCCTCCCCCGTCCAGGCCACGCACTGGGGTCTCTCCCCCTGGGATGGGAGCCACGGAAGGGGACAGGGCAGGGGCCTCAGGTGCTCGGATGTCTTCCACCAGCGGCACCTGTGGTGAAAACCTGTCGTGTAGCCTGTTGTCTGCATTTCCATGAAGATCCTGGCTCCCGCCTTTTCAGCTGTCCTGGCTCTTATGTTGGTGTTTTAGGGGTTTTTTTTAATGTTTATTTATTTTTTAGAGACTGAGAGAGTGTGAGTAGGGGGGGCGGGGCAGAGGGAGACACAGAATCCGAAGCAGCTCCAGGCTCCGAGCTGTCAGCACAGAGCCCGACGCGGGGCTCGAACCCACAATTACGTTAAGTGTTTTAACACAAACGTGATGATGGTGATGATGATGGAAACGCTAAGGTGATGCCTGGGTCCGTGGCCTTGATCTTGCTGCTGGTTTCACAAGAATTTAGTCCTCACCAAACTCCTCAAGTTTCATGTATTAAGTATGCACAGCTTTGTAAATACCCACCGTGCCTCAAAAGTAGGTTAAAAAACCAAACTTTACCAGAACCAACTTCTTTTGCTTACAAGGGACCGTAGTTAATAACGCTGACCAGGAAGGGGGAAGAAAGCACACGGTTCTCAGGGTTTCCTCCCCATTCTCACGGAGATGCAGACTTCACCCTTGGTAACAACTGCTTGTTTGCAAGGGGGTGGGGGGGAGGCAGCCGGGGGCGCTGTCCACCTTGCGGCAGGGACCTCGGGCACTGGCGTCCGGCCTCCCAGAACCGTCTCCCCGCAGGCTGGAAGCGTCCACCCCCACTGGGGGTCATCGCACACCTGTGCAGGGCTCAGGGGGTTACAGAGCTCTCCGGGGTCAAAGCCTGGGGCAAGGATGCTACTTACTTTCTACAAAAAAGGGACACACCCAGGCTTCCTTGTTTGCACGGAGCCTCACGGCCTGAAGGTACAGTAATTCAAACAGCAGGTGTCCGAAGCAAGGCTTCTTCTCTGCTCTGCTTTCAGTCCTCGGAGAAACGAAACACTCACGTAATAAGACGCAGCAAATGCGCCGTGGAAGCCAGGACACACGCGGTGGCGCCCTCCAGGCGAGCCGGGGTGAAGCGTCAAGGATCCAGGCGGTCGGCGCGGACCCCGGGGGGGACTCCGCGGGGCTCTGGGCGCACATGGCAGGTGCACCCGCAACATGGTTGCTCCCTGGTGCTGCGTCCAGCACCGCCCGCACCGCTCCTGCTGCAGCTGGGCCCCCCTTCTCACCGCACTCACCCCTCCTTCGAGAATATCCCGGAGCCACGTTCAGTCCTGAGAGACCGCGTGAGTCCAGGATCTCTGTCGCTGACTCGGAACCTGCTCTCCTTCACCGTGTCAGAAAGGGGTTTGCCCAGGCGTCTGTGCCGCAGAAGCAGAGCCCAGCCCACCCCCCGAGATCACGTGTGCAGCCCCTCGGGGTTCCCGCCTCGCCCCTGCTGCGTCTGCCCCGACCGGGCAGCTGGGAGATGAGGCACACGGGTCAGACCCTCGCTGGCACCCCCCAGGTCGCCCCTACTTCCCCTCCCCCAGGTAGGAATGAAAGCCTCACGCTCGCACATCCCATTGGCAGAGACCAGATCGCAAGCCTCATCCCCCAGGGACACTCTGTTCTCTCCCAGGGGAGGCTGCCCAAAGGGGATTCTTGGAATTTATTTAGAGGACACAAGATTTCCCCAGCAAGGGGCGGTGAGGATGGAGAGAGGACGGCCTCAGGGCAGAGGCTGTGGTGGTGCACCTCCACCTGCATCAGCACAGCAGGCCTGGCACCTTCTGATGTTTAAGTACCAAAAGGCATATTCTGCTAAGTTTATTGATTCTCTTTACTTAAAATTTTCTTTATGTTATGTTTATTATTTTTTAATTAGTTTTAAATTTGCATCTAGAGTAGTTACCATGTAGTCCAATCATGATTTCAGGAGTAAAATTTAGTGACTCATCATTACATCTAACACCCATGCTCTTCCCAACAAGTGTCCTCCTAATGCCCGGGCCCATTTAGCTCACCCACCACCTCCTGTCCAGCAGTCCTCAGTGTGTTCTCTGTATTTAAGAGTCTTTTATGGTTTGTCTCCCTCTTTGTTTTTAGACTATGTTTCTTTCCCTTCTATGTCCATCTGTTTTGTTTCTTAAGTTCCTCATATAAGTGAAGTCATGTGATTTTTACCTTTCTCTAATTTTGCTCAGCATTATACCCTCTAATTCCATCCACATTGTTGCAAATGGCAAGATTCCATTCTTTCTGATTGCTGGGTGATACTCATTGAATATATACACCACACCTTCTTTATCCATTCATCGGTCAGTGGACGTTGGGTTCTTTCCATACTTTGGCTGTTGTCGATAGCGCTGCTATAAACATCAGGGTACATGTGTCCCTTTGAATCAGTACTCCTGTGTCCCCTGGATAAATACCTAGTAGTGCAATTGCTGGGTCATAGGGTAGTTCTATTTTTAATTCTTTTAGGAACGTCCATACTGTTTTCCAGAGCGGCTGCACCAGTTTGCATTCCCACCAGCAGCGCAAAAAGGTTCCTCTTTCTCTGAATCCTGCCAACATCTGTTGTTGCCTGAGTTGTTAATGTTCGCCACTCTGACAGGTGTGAGGTGGTATCTCCTTGTGGTTTTGATTTGTATTTCCCCAATGATGAGTGATGTTGAGCATGTTTTTATATGTCAATTGGCCACCTGGATGTCTTCTTTGGAGAAATGTCTATTCAAGTCTTTTGCCCATTTCTTCACTGGACTATTTGTTTTTTGGGTGTTGAGTTTGGTAAGTTCTTTATACATTTTGGATACTAACCCTTTATCTGATATGTCATTTGCAAATACCTTCTTCCCATTCCATTGGTTGCCTTTTAGTTTTGCTGATTGTTTCCTTTGCTGTGCAGAGGTTTTTATTTTGATGATGTCCCAATAGTTCATTTTTGCTTTTGTTTCTCTTGCCTCTGGAGACGTGTTGAGTAAGAAGTTGCTGCGGCCAAGGTCAAAGAGGATTCTGGCTGCTTTTTCCTCTAGGATTTTGAGGGTTTCCTGTCTTACATTTAGGTGTTTCATCCATTTTGAGTTTACTTTGTGTGTGGTGTAAGAAAGTGGTCCAGGTTCATTCTTCTGCATCTTGCTGTCCAGTTTACCCAACACCATTTGCCTAAGAGACTTGTATTTTTTCTATTGGCTATTCTTTCCTGCTTTGTCAAAGATTAGTTGGCCATATGCTTGTGGGTCCGTTCCTGGGTTCTCTATTCTGTTCCATTATCTGAGTGTCTGCTTTTGTGCCAGTACCATACTGTCTTGATGATGACAGCTTTGTAATACAGCTTCAAGTCCAGAATTGTGATGCCTCCTGCTTTGGTTTTTTTTTTTCAGGATTGTTTTGGCTATGTGGGATCTTCTGAGGTTCCATAAAAATTTTAGGATGGTTTGTTCTAGCTCAGTGAAGAATGCTGGTGTTATTTGGATAGGGATTGCATTGAATATGTAGATTGCTTTGGGTAGTATCAACATTTAAACAACATCTATTCTTCCAATCCATAAGAATGGATTTTTTTCTCCCATTTTTTTGTGTCTTCTTCAATTTCATTCATAAGCTTTATATGCTTTTCAGGGTATAGATTTTTCACCTCTTGGTTAGTTTGATTTATTCCTATTTTTTAAAATATTTATTTGTTTCTTGAGACAGAAAAGAGAGCATGTGAGAGGGACAGAGACAAAAGGAGACACAGAATCTGAAGACAGGCTCCAGGTTCTGAGCTGTCAGAACAGAGCCCAACACAGGGCTCGAATTCACAAACCACGATATCATGACCTGAGCCGAACTGGGATGCTTAACCGACTAAGGCACCCAAGTTCCCCTAAAGTTTTATTATATTGGCATCATTTACCCTCTGCTGTAGACCCCACCTCCAACAACACAAAAAAGTAGGACCTTCTGATTCTTTGTCCACCAGAGACTGAATTCTAGGACATCAAATATCAAAGGGACATAAGATGCAAAAATTCAGTTAACATTAGCCAACTTGACAATAAGCTATTTTTTTAAAAAATCTGTGATTTTGCAAAAATTTGTATAAACTTATAGAAATTTAATGTTAAAAAATAAAACCATATACTCTGCAGTTAAAGACAGATGTTCATATTTGGTATAAAAGTGATATTCTTTCTCCTGCTAAATTATATCATACTCAAAGGTGATATTTAAAAATATGAGGGGAGAACCCTAAGACATGTAGTATGACATGAGTAGTGACTGATCAGAAGGCATGCCTGGCCAGTCCGTCTGGACACTGATGGGTATGTCCCACGGGTAGATTCCTTGCTCCCTGGTATTTTCCAGGTCTCTTGCAGTTAGACAGAGCCATACGACACTCACAGCTCCCAAAATGTGAGGGAAGTGTTGTCTGTCACTTCCTGATTTGGGGCAATAAAACTTTCATGGACAATTATGACCTTTCTCATCAGCTGCCCTGGTGAGTGAGGAGGCTACCACGTTCTGGGTGGAGCTGCCATGAGAGGCGAGAGCCTGGTAGCCTGGTCACCCCAGTCAACCGCCCGGAGAAGCGCTTCCTACTGACCCATGGACGACAGGAAGCAAGAGTAACGCAAACGCTCTCTTCTCACTGCGATACACCTCATCCGTCCTAACACATGACATTTCCCAGCTCCAGTTTCCACAAATAAAAATATTCATGAACACTCTGAACTCTGCCCCAAGCCAAGAGATTGCTCAGGTATGAAACGCCAACCTTCCCGCCGTGTGTGGGCGGCTGGCCCTGGATCTCCTGGTCGGTGTTGTCGCGAGCTTGGGCAGACACGGCCCAACACAGTGCGGAGACCAAACGTCTCTGCAGCAGGGTTCTGTCCCCATGTGATTTCTTAACTGTGGTTATTTTCCTAAGTCTTTTTCGATGCCTTTCCCTACAAAGATCAATAAGCCAATGAACAGAATGATGACTCCTCACCCTGCCCTTCTCTCTTGTGGTTTGGTCAGGCTCCATTATTCCAGCCCTGCCACTTCTGCCCCCGTAAATAACAGACGCTCAGTAGATGACGGGCTGCAGTTACTCATTCCCACCGGATGAAACAGAGGAGCTGGTACCTGAGCATCAAAATACTACATCTCATAAGCAATAATGCTGCGTCATGGTAAGATGTGCTTGGGACACCTGGGGGGTCGGTCAGTTGAGTGTCCAGTTAGGCTCAGGTCATGATCTATGGTTCATGGGTTTGAGCCCTGAGTTGGGCTCGGTACTGACGGTACAGAGCCTGGAGCCTGCTTTGGATTCCGTGTCTCCCTCTCTCTCTCTCTCTGTCTCTCAAAAGTGAATAAACGGTAAAAAAATAATTTGGCAAGATAAAATACGGGATGCTTCACAAATTTGTGTGTCATCCTGGCAAAAGGGCCATGCTGATTTTCTCTGTGTCGGTCCAATTTTAGGAGATGTGCTGCCAGAGGGGGCTCCTGTGTGCTTCCTTTAACAAGAGGGGGACATCCGTCAGTTTGGCCTACACTGTGAGCAGATTTATAAACCCCTGTTTTTAAAAGGACATCAGCGCCTCGGTTTATGGCTGCGGCACAGTAAGGAGAATCGCTGCATTTTAGCAGCCGGAGCAGGTACAATACAATTATCACCCCGCCCATGGGGGGGGGGGCGCATGGCGGTGCCTTCCGCCAGCCGGAACGAGTCAGGTGCACGGGGCTTCTCTTCTAGGTGAATTAAAACATTGTATCCGGGTCATACAATCTCATGGTTAAAATCCTCCCTTTGTGAAAGGGTTTTACATAAAATACCAGGGAAGGCCTTCCTTCTCCCCATTCCTCACCACCATTCTGCTCCCCTCAGGCAAGCTCTTTGAGTCCTCTGTGAGAGGGCTTTTGCAGCCACCGCACAGCACGCCACAGCACGCTTTCCGGTGCGGCGGGCTCAGCCATCAGCGGCTGACTTCCTGGCAGACAGGAGAAATCGCGTCTGTTTTCTCAAGCAATATAATTAGACTCCTGTTTCGGTTCCTCCATCGGCTTTATTTCTCATTTTGAGCAAACACATTTCTAATCAAGAAATAACGTGTCGCAGGGCGCCTGGGGGCTCAGTCGGTTAAGCGTCCGACTTCAGTTCAGGTCATGATCTCACGGTTCATGGGTTCAAGCCCCGTGTTGGGCTCTGTGCTGACAGCTCAGAGCCTGGAGCTGCTTCGGATTCTGTGTCTCCCTCTCTTTCTCTCTGCACCTCCTCTGCTCATGCTCTCTCTCTCAAAAATGAATAAACGTTAAAAAAATTAAAGAGGTGCTGTGTGGACTCCTGAGGGCCGTGTCTGCAGAGGCGGGCACACCCCTCATGGCGGTGGTGGACGGGGGGCGCCGTGGCCTCCGGGACCCTCATGTGCGGGTGGCGTGCCGTACAGGTGAGGTCGTGTTCCTTGTGAGGCTTGGCCACGGAACTGCTGTTTTTTCCCGGACGATGCTTGTTTGTGGAACTCGGCCGCCAAGGTGTGTGGAGGCGCAGCTGCATGGAAGGGGCGGTGCAGGTGGTCTGGCCGAGGCCACGGCTGCAATCCAGCGCCCATCCCACAGACGTGTGCCTGAGGATGCCTCCCAGAGGACCCTTTGCCCCAGCAGGAGCTGCTGCACTGAGTCCCATCAACCTCCAGAACCCTGACGAAGGGTAAGTGGCTGCTGCGGCAGGACCACCGGGGGTCCCCTCAGGCACGCCTGAGACCCCCGTGCACCGAGGGAAGGACAGCATGAGCCTGGCTCCCACTGCCCTCCATTCTTCCCGCCGCCGCGGCCTCCCAGCTTTCCTCGCTTCCGCTGGTCCTTCTCTCCTCCCAAGGCTGACACCACCTCCACTGCGCCCCAACCATCGCCCTCCTCCGTGCTCCGTACAGAGGGGGAGGCCAGAAGCTGGAAGCTGGAAACGGCTCTCGGACACTCACACCGCGGAGCCCTTTCTTGGCCTCCAGGCTACTGCTCTGGGCCGCAGGACTCCTTGCTTTCAGGCTACAGCGTGCGTTATGTTCAGCAGCATCCCTGGACTCAACGCACTAGATGCCAGTCACGGCTTCCTTCCCCAGTGACAAGAAACGTCTGCCGGCTTCGCCAATCGTCCCCGGCGCGGGGGAGGGGGCACGAGAACGTGCCGCTGGAGCCCGTCGTGCTTCCTCCTGTGACTTCCGGGTCCAGGTCTTTCCTGCTCGCCTCTTTGCCTTTACCAGATCCAGGGCTTGTGTTAATAAATATAACGCCTCAAAGGGCGGGGGAGGTTTGCAAGATGCAGCAGCGGGAGGGAAATCCTCCACTTCCTTCCTGTCAGTGGCAACTACGGGATCTGACGCGTACGGGGCTCGGTGTGACCAGTGCCAGCAGGCTGCATGTGGTGCGTGTACTCCTGAAAACCAGGTATAAATCAATGTTTAAAATCGGATTTTTTATACCAGCTGAGTTTCCTATTAAAAATGATCTTAAGATAGTAAGTTCAAGGCCCAACTCAAATGCTGCCTCTTTCTTAATCCCTCCAGGTTGAAACAATCTGCGTGACTGTTGTTAGTTCATTGTCGATATCACGTATGATAAACTACCCACGGAGGCCGTGGAGCCTACAGAACGCTCACCCTCCCTTCTATACCTACTAGCTCCAGGGCTGCAGGCAGACCAGGGGCTGCACTGTGCCTCGGTTTCCACAACGGTTCAAGGGAACTGGACACATTTCCACATGTTACCAGCTGGAAGTGAGGACTGGGTATGTGCAAGGCCGTCAGAACGTGACTGGCGGGGGGTAAGAAAACCACCTGCTGGCATCATTATGAGGGTCACTCCACCGGCCTCAGGATTCCTTCCGGCCATGCCTAGCAGCCTGAGAGCAGGAGCGGGAAAGGGAGCCTGGTGTGAACAATGTGGGCCCCAATTTGGCACAGCCAGACGACCTCGGCCAACTTATGTGCCCTCTCGGGCCAACTTTCCCATCTTTAAGGAAGATCTTGAATGGCATCTCGTAGAAGTCTGCTCATGTGTCCAGGCAAGGTCTGGGCTCAGGCTGCCTGGGTGCAGAGCCCAGCTTTGCTACTTCCCGGTTGCCTGGTCTTACGGGTTATTTAAGCACTGTGCACCTCGTTTTTCTCATCTGGAAAGTGGGGTTCTAAGTAGCATCTACCTTGGAGAGTTCTTGTGAGGGACGGGTACACTAACGCATGCCAAGTGTTCAAACAGTGCTTGGCATTACCCAGTTTTCAAAAAGGTTGGCTATTATTAGTAGTATCCTAAGACATGCAGTGACTTATATTAATTCAGGATGTTCTTGGCAGAAGGAAAGTGAGAGGGAGACGTTCAGAGAGGGAGGGAACAGGGAGTGAAAGAAAGGGAGAGGGCGTGTGGAGACATGACCGGACCGCACGCCCTGCCGTGACCGCAGGCTCCGACCGGGAGCGAGACCGTGGGGGCAGGCGGGCGCCCGGCCGCCCACAGTGTGAGCATCTCACAGCAGTGACGGGGACCTAAGGACTAAAGGTGTATGTTTCACACACAGGTTCCCCAGGCATAAGCCAGCCACCCACCTGGAGCCCAACCAAGGGGCGTTCATCTGTTTCAACACTGAAGGAAGACGGAGGTGTTGAGGCTTCGAGATTAGGTTTTCTGAACGGTTTGCGGAGTTTTCAAGGGTGATCTTGACTGTGCGCTGGTCTCACTTGCCACGTTCCCTTTGGAACCTACGACGCCCCTCGGTGAGCGGGGTTCCACTCAGGGGCAGCGCGTTCTGGTTCAGTGCCGAGCACACGCGCCCGCACGCGGATGGCTGGGTGACACGCACGACGGTGAGCGCCGGGCTGCGCTCGTTCCTCCCGCGAGTCCACACCAGGCTCGCTTCCGGAGGCGCCTCTGGGCAGGACCACGGGCAGCAGGGCCTGGGTCTGGGCCGCTTCTGCTCCTTTCCACCTCTCGTATGGGGTCTCCAGGGCCAGCAGGGAAGGACACACAGGCCCCTCAGGGGACAGGGCGACCCTTACGCAGCCTGCTCTCGCCCCCACTGCCGCCACGGCCTGGCCAGGACACATCCGGGACGTGGCCCTGAAAGTGCGGTCTCCACCGTAACCAGGAGAGCCGGGGTCTCACGCTGGATCCGAGGAGACGGTTTTAGCTCCTTTAAGGGCTTGCCTCGCAGGAACACAAACTCAGGTTTCACACATTTCCTGTTTCTTTGAGAGAGGCTGAGAATTGATATTTTTTTTTATGTGAAATCTCCTGATTTTCACATCGGGTTCACCTTTTGTAAAAACCACCAAGAAGCCAGGACAAAACACGTTTACACGGCGTGCTGACCTAGGTATGGCTCCAACTGGTGACGTCTACCGGAGGACGCTGTGTCGCCCCTAGCCGTCAGATCCCTCGTGGGTAAAAAGGGTGAGATGTTTAAGCTCTTGTCTGCCTGGCCGCCCGCACCCACCAGCAAGGCCAGTGTTTTCCCAGGACCCCGCTTCACTCCTCGGGTCTCCCCGGGACCCCTGCTGCCTGGGAACGCGGCCCCCTCATCCTGTGCCACCGGAAGAAATCTGGTCTCAAAAGCACTGCTGGGTTTTGCATCACTAATTTCAAATCGTATTGAGCATCAAGTTTCAGAATTAAGGAGCTAAGTGACAGCTGTTTAATTAGCTCCTTAAGCTGATTAGACGGCATTACAGAGATCCCCTCAGGAGGAGGACGTCGCCATCACCGCAGGGAGACCCTCGGGCCAGGTTCCTGCCACTGTTCAAGCTCAGTAAGCTGCTAAGCCAGTTGGCCAAGAATTCTTGACACCCTCAAGGATGTGGTCAAATAGAGATTTCTATTTACGCCATTCACTGCCACAAGAGACTCTGAGTGACAAAAATAACACAGGCCTCTTTCGGGATGCTAGGCAAATAGATTCTGCATTAAAAAAAAAGAAGAGAAAAAAAAGGAATCAATTGGGATTTCTCAAAAAGCACTTTGGGATGAGTGTAAATCCCATGTCTTCCGTAGTATTAGGGAGAGGGGCTCGGATTAACCCTTCGCTCCCAGAGAACGGGCTGTCTAGCCTCCTCCTGATTAATAAGACAAAGGCATATTAATGCGTCTAAGACTTTAAACCCATGTTATCCATAAGATTAGTGCTCTCAAAGTGGAATTTCCAAGGAAGCCAGGAAACCACCACATACGCCTGACTTTAAATGTGAGTCCGGGGTGGCCAGACATCCCTGACGCTGGAAAAAGTGACCCAAATGATTGGTTTTCTTATTGTTCCTTTTAATCCTTGGCGACACCGGCGACAGGACACGTGGACAGAATGTCCAAGACCCACTCGGCAGGAAGGGAGACTAGGTGAACGTGCATCGGCCTACATTTTCTAGAAACAGGACATGAGCTTAACTTTGGAATTGAGTTTTAGGGGGATACTTCCAGTAGGCCGGGGTGCGAGGTGGGGTGACACCCAGATTTTGTGGGATGGGTTTTGTGTGCGGAAAATTTCGGCTCCTTGCCCGAGGGAGGGAGAGCGGGTTTTTGGTTCTGTTCATGTTGGCATTTTTTTTGACAGCTTTATTGTGATATAATTCACATCGCATACGATTCACCCATTTAAAGTGTGCAATTCATTACTTTTCAATACATTCACAGATGTGCGCAAACCATCACCACAGTCTCTTTTAGACCATTTTTATCGTCTTGAAAAGCAGCCCGGTGCCCTGTCATTATTCCCCCTTCCCGTCCGCCACCCTGGCTCCGGCCGCAAGCCGTTACTAATCTGCTTCCTGTCTCCACGAATTTCCCGGTTGTGGACATGTCATAGGAGGTGACTCGTGTGAAACACGGTCCTCCGTGACCTCTGCTTTCAGGACGCGTCACGCCCTCACGCTCCAGCCACCACCAGAGCCTGGGTCCATGCTTCCCTCCGCCGATGGCTGCACGGCGGCCCTCAGGGCACAGAAGAACTTCCGTGTCTTCCATCCTGCAAAACTCAGTTCTCCGGATGCCGCTCAAATCGAAGTCCGTAAACTAGGGTTGCATCGACTGAATCCAGCCCCCAGAATGTTCACCTTGCACTGTACAGATTTAATCCTTTTCAACTGTTCATAACACTTAAAAACTGGGAGAAATGCAAAAATCTGGATTTCTGGGTTGTCTCAAATCATCAGAACAATTCTGGGGTATTGTTCCGTGAGCTCCAAGGAGAGACTCCCCTCCCTTCCCCCAAAGCTCACATCTCCTGTGTGCAATGTGGCTGGCTGCAAGAGTCTGGGAGGCCTCGGATAGATGCTTCTAGACCGCCAACATGTGTGTGATCCAGAAGTCCAGGATGCAAACTCTGCCCAATCCCAACGGCTAACGTGAAAACACGCACAACACGTTAAGGACACAAGGTAAGGATGCGGTTTAGCTTAGAACTTTTATAATTTTTTTTCAAAGCCGGATCCTGTGTGTGTCAGAAATGGTAAATCCAGGGGCTCACTGCTCTCCTTGGTGAGAAAAACCTGACAGAATTACAAAATGCTGCTGAGTACCCTCAACACACATCCGTGATTGACAACGGTGGATGTCATTGATGGTTCTTATGAGAGTCTCCACTTCAGTCCTGGCTCCAGACAGCCATTCTGTGAAACCCGGCATGAATATTTAATTTATGTCTGTTGATAGAGTTCTCTTGATATCATAAAGTATTTGCTCTTTGAAACTGGGGGAGGTTTTGCCTGTAGCCTTTAACTAAACGAGCTGTCAGCCCCTTCTCTCTATCACTACAGAAAAGTGCATGTCAAATTGTCAAAGGCAACAGAATTTTCCGTAGGCGGGAAGAAGCCTATTGGTTTTATGGTACATGAAACTAAGGAATTAAGTCACTGGGTATGGGAAGGTCATACAAAATTAATAAACATCAAAGGGCCGCCGCAGACTTGACTCAACGGGCACCTGGAAGTGGATCTTGTTTAGAACCCCGCCCTCCAGAGGGACGGTGAGTGGCTCTGAGTCCTTCCCTGACCTGTAAGCCACAGGGATTTCAGCGCGACTTCTTGGCGGGGCTTGGGGCCACCTCGTGATGATCTATGCTAACACAGAGTCAGTGGCGTGGCTAATCCGAAATCGTGTGAAGTCCGAAAGTCATCTGCAGTTTGGCCCTGGAATACGTTATGTGTTGTTTCTTTTCTCCACCCGACAACTTCTTAATTATGTTTTTCTTAGGCTAATGCAAAAATGAATTTGCATGTCTTGAGCCCACACTAATTGGGAATTGCGGGGGGGGATGTGATTAAGATTATGGTGGCAGGGGGGGGAAGGGAGTCTGGGTTTTTTGAATGACCACGGCCATCCGTGCACTGACTCCACCCGCATGATGGACTGCCGGCCAGGGAGATGCTCCTTAGATCTCTGCTTCCCTTTCTGGGTGGTGGCGGTGCAGCCGCTACCTTCAGGAGGAGCAAAAGCAGTGCTCACGGCTACTCCCCCAGCCGGAGCCCTTCCAACCCCATCCCCTCTGGGTATCCGGGCCTGGATTCCACGATTCATAGCTGTGCTTGGCCGGCTGGACAGTCCTCCGTGACGGACGGATGCGTGCCAGGCAGGCTTGATGAAAATGAAGATGCCTATAGGCCCTCCTGCACCTCGAGGCTCTGTGAACAAGACCACGGACGCTGACCTGACTCTTGCCCATTTGGAAATGCAGAAAGATGTGGGCACCAGCAAAGCCACTCTGTTGTCAGGTGCTGGTGGCCCCATGGGACTGCGGAAGACCAAACCCTGAGAGGTGATCTCATCCAGTCCTAAGATACCTGTGTTCTGCTCATCTGCAGGTTGAAGTCTCTGGCTAGACCTGTCCTCTGAGCTCCCGATTCAGACGTTCCCCTACCTGCCCGGCCTTTCCACTGGGGTGTGTCCAGCTCACTGCATCTCACAGGGCACTCCTGCTTTCCCCCCTTGACGCTCTCCTCTTCCAGTGTTCCAAACGGTACGTGGTGCCAACTGGTTGCTCCAGACAGAGCCTCAGGGATCACTATTCATCCTTTAGTCCCATGCAGCCAAGCATCCTGGGAGCACCAGCTCCAACATGTCCGCACACCCAGTCACTTCCTTTCACCTGCACTGCTATCAGCGTCACGCAAGCTGCCAGGATGGGTAGCCAGGGTTAGGGAAAGCCTCTGAAACACTCATCTTGGTGCTCTACAACATTGCCCTGGTCAATCCCAGAAATCTCTTCTCCCTGTAAATCCATGGCCTGTTTGACCACGTCAGAACATAAGCTCCAGGAAGTCAGGGATTCTGGGCCGCTCCACACTCAGCCTGGAGCACCTGCAGGAAACCCCGTGTGAGCTTGGCCTTCGGTGCATCGTGTGTGCTTAGCACAGGGCCCGTCAAGGGTTTCTTGTGGAATTCCTTACGGTCAACTCCCACTTTCAACAGGTAACTTGCCTTATGGGCATGTTCCCTTCACTGTCTGGTTCCACGCTGAAAGCTAACTGCTTCGTTGGTGGATCCTTGTAGGTATCTCTAGCTCCCTCCCTGCTTGGCTGGACTCGGGCAATCTTGTCCAGCGCTGCTCCATGTGCTGGGAGCCCCATGAGACCACCACCCGGTGCCGCCACCGCGACTTTCTTATTGACTGAGCTGGACTTCAGCAGGCATGTTCCAACTGGTGTGCGGCCAAGGACGCAACTACTGTTGATCCGTCCAGTTGGTCAGAGCATGGTATTAATGCGTCCAAGATCACGGAGTTAATCCCTACCTGGCCATAGGTTTGCTCAAAACCAGCAGGCTCTGGCCAGCAGCGTAATACTTCCGGGAGAGACTCACTTTCTGTCCAGCCACCACAAGGTGCAGCCAAGGCTGTGAAAAATGTCAGACGAATCAGAGCCTTGTCCTCCGAATAGCACACTGAGGTTGAGTCCAGAACTGTGCTTCTCAACCAGGGCTGCAGGGGAGATCTGACAAAATATACAGACCAATGCCAGGGACCCGCCTCTACCTGGGGCTGAGTCCCAGACATGAGCAGTGTTTTATGTCTTCACCGGAGATTCTAACCCAACGATTTCCACACGTAGCGGCACAGTGGAATCACCTGGGGAGATTAAACAGCGCTGATGCTGTGGGTGCACCCGGAGGTTGGGATTTAACTGGTATAGGCTGCCGTCTGGACTGTGGAAACATAACATCTCCCCGGTGATTCTAATAACGAAGTTGAGAACCACTGGGAATGATGTCTGTCCACGATGGATGGCCACTTTCCTTCGTGATTCAGAAGCACTCGCCCCCCCAGTGGATCTGTTAAAACACATGCACACACCAACACGGCCTGAGACAAATGACTCAGCACACAGGGCGACCAGCAAGCCAGCGCGAGGCAAAAGGTGTGCTGCCCCACGTCTACGGGATGCTAGAAGACAGCGATGGCGCCAGGAAGCAGACACAGCTCGGAAGGATCCACGGCGCGGGTGGGATTCAGGAAGAGCAACGGGAGGCTTGGTTTGGGGGGGCCTGTGGCGGTCCTGTCCTGGGAATCCAAGGGAGATGGATGCCGGGGGCGAGGCAGGACCGCACGGCCCCGGCCCGCCCATCACGCCTCATGGGCAGTATCCCCACCGCCAAGCATCTTCTCTGAGCAGCAGGTGCCTTCTGCGAGTCCCGCCCCCCGTGCACAACCACCCCCCATCGGGTCCCCGTTAGAACCTTCCCTCTTCAACCTGGTAGCACATACGGTTGGAAATGACCTTATTTTTCATGTTGAAGTTTAATTTGTTATATTGAGTGATTATTAAGATAAGAAAAACTAAAAATTATTAAGTAATTTTGTTTACATTTTCTTTTCCTTAGTTTTTAATGTTAATTTATTTTTGAGAGAGAGAGAGACAGAGTATGATCAGGGCAAGGGGGGGGAGAGAGAGAGAGAGAGAGAGAGAGAGAGAGAGAGAGACACACACAGAATCTGAAGCAGGCTCCAGGCTCTGAGCTGTCAGCACAGAGCCCAACGTGGGGCTCGAACCCACGAACTCCAAGATCATGACCTGAGCTAAGTCGGACGCTTAATGGACTAAGCCACCCAAGCGCCTGAACTGTGTAGACGTTCAAGCTGCCTCCTGCTCCGGTCTGTAAGATGGACAAGCCCAGGGACGCCGTGTGTCTGGCTCACGGCTGCCTCGGTCCCGCGGGAGCACCTGGGTGAATGTTACCACAGGTTTGTAGAGAAAAAAAGGTTCTTTTCTCTCCTGGCTGTCATTCAGTGATTGCTGCTGGTCATTTCCAAATCTAGGGAGCTTTGGAAATGTGAAATCCAAGAAGCTATTATGAAGAAACCTAATCAGTCTTGTAAAAAAAATATTCTTAGAAATGACACACAAGTAACAGCTTCCGATCCTTCTCACTGTGGGCACGGCAGGGACTGTTAAATACCTAATCTTTTCAGTACGGTAGCAATAGGATTTATGTTAATGCCAGCTCTGTGTGCTCAAGAAAATAAATCTGGGCTTGCCTTTGGCTTTCAAAGCCTGTGCCTTGAAAAACCTACATTTCTCCAAAACCTGATTTATAGTAACTTGCTGTCTCTTCTCTCATCGGCCCGAACACAAGATCGGTATTTCTTTTGTGCTTCTTTTCCAAAATGAATTACATTGCATGAAATTTCCAGTTTTATCTAAATCTCTTTAAAATACCATAGGCACACGGAGTCACAATTCCATAAGAATGCCAATACCAATGGCTCCTCATGTTAATTGGATAGGTTTTAGTAACTGATAGAACTCTAAGTACTATTAGTGTGGGTGAACATAATGGTTTTCATTCACAAAGGCAATCTATGTGGGTGAAATCCATTATCTTAAAAGTATTTTGATAAGGATAAATCTATGTAGAAAGGGCTAAGCTTCTCCCCTGCAATTGTGAAACCCCATTAAACACGCCTAATAATTAGCTGGCCGGAGAGTCTCATTAGATGTACATTAAATGTGTATTTAAGGCATATTTGAGACACTTCATTAAAGGTGACACTGAGCTCTACTGGATATCTTGAATAAAAATTCTAGTCAAATTAAAACTTGAATTTATAGTCACTTTCTGTGAGAACAGAGCACTGCACTGGATTTTTGTGTTTTTTTTTAAATTAATTTACTTTTTAAATTTTATTTTCCACCTTGAGAGATCAGTCCTGGCCATATTATGTATTTTCTAACGGTTTTATTTAGCTAAAATTTATATAAAGTGAATGCAACCATTTTAAGAATATAATTTGATGAGTTTTAGTAAATTTAAATTTAAAAATTTTTAATGTTTATTTATTATTTTTGAGAGAGACAGAGCATAGAGTGCAAGCAGGGGAGAGGCAGAGAGAGAGGGAGATACAGGATCTGAAGCAGGCTCCAGGCTCTGAGCTGTGAGCACAGAGCCCGATGCCAGGCTCGAACCCACGGGCCGTGAGATCATGACCTGAGCTGGTCAGATGCTCAACCGACTGAACCACCCGGGTGCCATGAGTTTTAGTAAATTTATCATTGTGCAACTGTTACCACAACCCAGTTTTAGAGCTTCCGTGGCCTCTGAAATGTTCTGCTCCAGTATGGTCAGCCTTCCTTCCAATCCATGCCTCCGGGTTTTTGACCATCCCTGTGTATCTTCTAGAAATTTCACATATGCATCACCAGACAATACATCCTTTCCTACAGCATGACCGTCCTGAGACGGATCTATGTTGCTGTGCGTTCATTCATTTTGTTTCCCATTTTTGCTACTAAGTAATATTTCACTCTGCAGCTATACCACAATTTGTGGATTCATTTGCCAGTGGATAAACCCTTGGGCTTTCTCATTTTGGCTACGGTGAATGCAACCAATGTGAACATTCAGAGAGGACATATGTTTCCATTTCTTCTGGAGAATGGAAACACCAGGTCCGTAGAAGTTTATGTAACTTCTTAAATCAGCCAACTGGTTTTCAATGTGGCTGCAACCTTCACATTTCCGCCAGCACCACGGGAGCGTTCTAGCCTCTGCACGTCCTTTCCGGCCCCTGTGATTGTCAACTTTTCACATTTTTGCCATTTTCAGTTACTGTGCAGTTGTATCTCTTTTTGATGTCAATGTGCACTGACCTAATAACTAATGTGGAATATAGTTTCAGGTGCTTTATTGGGCATTTGTATGTCTACTTTCATGAAGTATTTATTCAAACAACTTATTTCTATAGGATAGTGTGTCCTTCATCCTAATTTAGAGATTAGATTTGCTGAGACTTTGTAAGGAACTTTTGCATCTGTGCTAGGAGATGCTGGTCTACAATTTTCCTTCTTTTGATGTCTCTGTGTGGTTATATTATTAGAACAATCCTAGCCTCATAAAATAAATTGTGAAAATGTCTCTAGTTTTGGAAAGAGACTGTACAGGATTACTTCATTTTTTAATATTAAATACCTTATTTAATTTCTTAAGATGTAATACACCTTCATTGAGGTATACTTGTTCTGCAATCAAACACACTTATTTAAAATCCATGATGGAGGCGCCTGGGGGGCTCAGTCGGTTGAGCATCCGGCTTCGGCTCAGGTCACGATCTCACGGTTTGTGGGTTTGAGCCCCGTGTCGGGCTCTGTGCTGACAGCTCAGAGCCTGGAGTCTGCTTCCCATTCTGTGTCTCCCTCTCTCTCTGCCCCTCCCCTGCTGTGTTTTGTCTGTCTCTCAAAAATAAATAAACGTTTAAAAAGGTAATAAAATCCGTGGTGTGTAAAAGGCTGTATGTACACATTAGTAAGCACCATCTCTATTTGCCATCTAGTGCACATATCATCAGCCTCAAAACTTCCTTGTGGTCCTTGGCCATCCTAACGTCCCACACCTCCCCGTCCCCAGCTGGCTTCCCGCTCCGTCTCAGGCAAACAATCACTCACTTTCTGTCACCATGGATGAATCTGCATGGTATCCTTACTGGAAAAGGCAATTTGGGTGCAGACACGGACACAGGGAGATCACCCCAGGACCAGGGAGGCAGGGATCCACTGCAGAGATTCACTGCATGAATGTCAACAACGGACCCCCACCCCCACCCCAGAGCCTCCGCGAGACAGCACGGCCATCCCCCACCTTGACCTCACACCCCTACCTCTGGGGCTGTAAGAGACCACATTTCTGTGGTTTTGAGGGCACCCAAGTTTGTGGTAATTTATTATGGCGGCCTGGGGTCACAAAAACACTTTGTTTGGAACAATCGTGATTTCAGTCGCTGAATCCAGACGGATCCAGATTTCCTGAACATATGTCCCTCTCGACACCTTTAACAAAACTGGCCTTTTGTTAGCAAGGAAAGGGAGGAAATGGCTCTCGGGTTACCTTCCAGTCCAACCAGAGATAAAGCGTGCATGAGCTCTGTCGTAGAGCACGTGGAAAACATGGAAACGCGAAGGAGAAAACAGGTGAGCAGGAGTCCTGCTACCCACACACAACCACCATGACGATTTTGATGCCTATTCTTTTAAGACTTTTTTCCAGTATCTATGACTGTTTGTTTGTTTTATGTATAAAATGAGTCCCTGGCTTCCTTTTATGTCACTGTGGATGGGTCTCGTTTCCTGTTCTATAGCTAATGTAACTTTGTTCACTTCTAGTGCAGTTTCAATAAGTTGGTTTGCATTTTCCCGAAGCGGGCAGTAATTATGATGGCCAAGCAGACGCCACGTTACAGAGCTGCAGAGGCATGAATTCTCCCAATTTTTTGTTGAATGAATAAGAACTTCAGAATTGTCCCAAATGAGAATGTATCGACCTAGCCAGTACCTTGTTTCCAAGCTGCAACATCGGAGAGCAGACGGGTGAGGGAAGGCATCAGCCTCAGCGTGCAGAGCAATTCCCGATGTGCCATTAAAAAAAAA
>NC_043713.1:87079629-87107771 GCF_006229205.1 Suricata suricatta
GGCCCTCCTAACGATGCAGACGAGTGTGTGAAAGGGAGACAAACTTATTTAAGAAGCAGAAAAACATCATTACCTCCTGTAATCTCACTAATCTGATGGAGACCGAAGGAGACAGAAAGACTGAAGACTGATCCATGAACCCAGGCACTGTGGCCAGCGGGAGCTTAGTAACACCCATTTCTAGCATGCAAAGGTCTCAGTTGGGACCCCAGAGTCCATCAGTCAAAATGCCATCCCCAAAATGGCTGTGGTCCTGAGCTTTCAGATCTCCGGAGACCTTCTCCTTCCTTCTCCCACCGACCTGTTCTGGAGGTCAGTCCTCCATTCAAGATAGGTTTCCTTACATCTGATAAAGTCGTTTTTTTCCTCCTAAAGGGGAATGGAGTTTCAGAAGCCTCCTATTTTTGGTGAGATATCATGCATGCACAAAGTGCACAGAACGTGTGTAGATGGACAGAGGGCATTTTCCTGTCTCCTTATACCCTTTGCTTTAAAGTCTATTGCACTTGGTGGTTATATGGCCACACTAACTTCCTTTTATGAAGCAGCCAGTACGTATGGTTTTCCGACCTCCTACCTTCAATCCTGCCATGTTCTTAATTCTTAGGAGTGTGTGTGTGTGTGTGTGTGTGTGTGTGTGTGTGTGTGTACATGTCTAATTAAAGCATATAGCTGGAGGCTATACACATTATTTTAATTTTTTAATGCGTATTTATTTTTGAGAGAGAGAGAGAATGCATGCGAGCAGGAGGGGCAGAGAGAGGGAGACGCAGAATCTGAAGCAGGTTCCAGGCTCCGAGATGTCAGCACAGAGCCCGATGCGGGGCTCAAACCCACGGACCGTGAGATCATGACCTGAGCCAAAGTCGGATGCTTAACCCACTGAGCCAGCCAGGCGCCCCCATCCACATTTTTCAGTTTGGTCTGACATCCGTGGTCTCTGAATTGCAAAGTTTAACTCCATTTCATTGGAAATCGTTACCTATATATTTGAATTAATTTCATTTGTGCTTTACATGTTCTGTGTTCTCTTGGCTTTTAAACTTGTTTTCGCTCTTCTTTCTTCTCTTCTTACTTTTGTTTGGTTTGGCGTTTTGGGCTCTTGTTCTTCTCCCTTCTTTTCATCTTTCTTCTTTTTCCATTTTCAGAAGTTAGACACTCATATTGCCCCTGTTTTCAGTAAGTACCCCAGAGGTTTGTTTTTTAATGGAGCCCACTGATGCACTCTTTCATCAGTTACCTGTTACTCAGCAGCTACAGAATGCCAGGCGCTGGGAGCATCAAGCCGAATTAAACAGTCTTTTGGACACTCCGGGTCAGTGCGAGAGGTGGTATTTTTAACGTAGGGCACAGTCCCCACATACAGCCCCTTTCGTGTCTTGTCTGTGGGAGACCTGGTTCAGGACTCCCAGGCCGGATGCCACATCCAGCCTTGGCTCCAGAATGCCGCTCAAACCCAAGCGCTGGAGTTAGCCCTCAGGCACAGCACAGAGAGGCAAACCCCGCCTGCGCTCTTTCTACCTCTGATCCCAACAGAAAAATACCAACACAAATCACTCGGTGCTTCTTCAGAGGTGACGTGAGCAGACGGAGCCTCGTATTCCTTGCGGTAAAAACACGACTAGGTGCCCACACCTATGTCTTGTCACACGGACTTCTGATTCACGTTTACAGATGAGGGCTTTCGGGTTCAGAAGTCACAAGACTTGAACCTAAGCTTTATGAATGAACTCAGTACCTTTTCTATTACCAGGCAAGGCTAAGTGGATTTGCATACATTGTATCCCATGGCCGGATCTCCCTGGCGGCGTAAAGTTGCAAGCGTCCTTATGGGTTGGTTAGAAGCTGGGGGAGGGGCTCCAAGTGCCAGTTTAACCTTGTCCTACTGTGTGAGCACATGCAGCACTAGACGGATACACTCTGCCAACCAGACTAGAGCAGTGGGAGAGAGTTCGGTCTCAGGCTTGCTTCTTCGCTAACGGAGGCCTTCATCTCCAGTTACTTTGAATCTCATTATCATCATCCGGCAAGACTTGATTTCAATTCTTGTAAAGGTGAGTTTAACGCAAAGTAAATTAGATTCTTTAATGGGATTTTCTTTAGCATGAATGAGAAATATAAAATGTCAATATCAAATAGCAAATTATTCTTGATTAATTTTTTATGGGTTTAACGAACAACCGATTGAATACATTGTAGATAATGACTTTTATTACTATCACATCTTGGAATTTTAATTAACCGTTGAAGTGTCCTCATTTTGATTGATTTGGTTTTCTTGAGTAAACGAAGCGGGTTCCTGGCTCAGGTCTGCGTCTGGAGTCTTACCGCTCCCTGGGGAGGATGCCCTGGTGGCTCCTATGTTACAAGTCATTGTTCCCACAGGGACAGGAACACCGGTGACGGAGAGGGGTCCGAGGAAACCGATTTGCCGCTGACTACAAAATAAAGGGTAAACATTTCCCATGGCTGCGTGCATTTGGGCTCTGAAATGGAGAAAATGGAAAGAAACCACAAGTGGATTGGAACCTGGGGAAAAGGAGACTCAGGACCGGTCTGCTCCCAGAAGTCAGAATCTGAGGAGCACCTGGCAGCCTGTCTCAGGCCCAAGTCACGTCCCACCGTCTGGCGGGACCAGGCTGTTCACCTCCTGAAGGACATCTGGTTTGCTTCCATTTGGAGGAATTATGAATAAAACTACCATAAACATTTGCGGACTGCTATTTTTTTTTTATCAATAGAACTTTTTTTTTCAATGAGTAAAGACCGTTCTTGCCCTCGGTAGATTTCTGAGGTCAGTGGAGGCATGACAACCCCATTCCCCACACCGTCACGGGGCAGGGGCGCACTGGTGACAGCACGGTGACCGCGGGCGGTGGTGGAGGACATTCCACCGCTTTGGGCTGAAAAGCAAGCGGGAGGAAAGGCGGTAGAAGAAAAGCGGCACGCCAGCAAACGGAGCGTGAGAACGGGCGCTCCAGCAGCCAGACCTGCAGACACGCTCTGTTTAGCCTGTCTGGTATTTAAAAAAAAAAAAAAAGGAATTACTTGCCAGACTTTAAAAACCAGAAAGTTTCCCATAAAAACACCGTGTTACAGCTTTTATTGAAAGACTGGAAAATCTGCGAACGGAGTGCAATCTCGGCTCGATGGCTGCCTGCCGCTGGCGGCGTGTTTTCCGGCCCGTCGTCCGGCCTGCCTGACTCACGTCACCCCATCCAGGCTCCCAGAGGCCCTTGGGTTTTCATCTCACAAAGCAGGTCACCACAGGCACGGAGAAGGAGATGTTCTCATGCAAAGGCTGCAGGGCGATCTAAGCGTTTGAGAGGCGGGAAGGTCATCAGGGCACGCGGACCAAGCAGGAGCAGGGGCTGCTTTTCCTTCCAGATGCAGGTGGAGAAAGAGACACCGAAACCAAGGTAAGGAGACGGGCAGGAGCTCAGCGAGGGCACGGGTGCAACTACACACTGGGATCAAGACGTATTTTCTGCGGCAAGGGAGGGCTGTGACGTGACACGCGCGTTACCATTTAGGGACAGGCCAGCGCTGCTCACTTACTGGAAGGGGGAAGGAGCTTTTATGGCCAGAATAAGTTATGCACCCATCCGACCAATTTTCCCTGTCATTAAGCCGGTATCAGAGGTATAAAAACTGTACGAGCTGTAATATCGATTTTCTTGTTAGCGTCTCTGCCTCCCTAATCAGAAAAGGTGTTTCAAAAGCCTTCTAAGCAGCTCATTTTATTTTCCCTAAAAACGTGTATCGGCAAATTGCTAACGTTCAAATCTGGAAGTCAATGTACAGAGTTTCTTTTATGAAATGTACAAATTAATGTCAGTTCTTATGCTGCTAACTTCAGATTTGGGGTTAGTTGAAGAGGTTTTTCTGCATTTTGTGTCTTGGAATGTGAATGGACAGACCCCATTGTGCCGCCGCCAAGTCCTGAGATCGATATTCAGAATGTGACATTTGTAAGAGACGTCTAGACCACATGGGCAGTCTCTCCCTTTCTGGCTTCCAGAATTCTCAACACACATTATATGTCACCCTTCTAAAATATTACCAAAACAGGCATGCTCTGGATTGGCCAACTAAATGACACTTCTTCTAGTATTTTGATGACCACAGAAAACACATCCCAACTCCTTTCTCCCCTAATATTGTTCTGTGCTTTCTCCTTCTTCTTCATCAAAACGTTAAACAAAATTTTAATATACATTATCCCAATAAGGTTCACATAGACGTGGAACAAAGGATAGACGAGTACTACCTAGAACAACTAGACAGAAAACTAAAATAACTGCACAGCACACTACGTAGAGCAACTGGACACAATACTACTTAGAATAACTAGACATGACACTATCTAGACCAACTGGACACAGCGCCATCTAGAAGAACTAGACAGAATACGTTCTAGAATAACTAGACACGGCACTATCTAGAAGAATCAGACAGGACACTCTCTAGAACAGCCAGACAGAAGCTATCTAGAATAACAAGACATGGCATTATCTAGAAGAACTAGACATGACACTATCTAAACCAACTGGACACAGCGCCATCTAGAAGAACTAGAACACTATCTAGAAGAACTAGACAGAACATGTCTAGAACTAGACAGAACACGTTCTAGAATAACTAGACACGGTGGTGTCTAGAAGAACTAGGTGAGACGCTAGAGACATGATGCTCTCTAGAACAAAACCCTAGTGACTGTCATTCCTCGAACACTTTTGTGGGCTTGTTCTTTGTAACACATTTCCTCGCCTGTGTTGGATCTGGAACACGATCTGGACCAACCACACACAACAGTGACTAGAATAACTGAAAGAGCTCCTAGTTCTGGGGAAATCTCCCTCAAGACGGGCAGCTGCCCCTCCTCCCCGTCTGAAATCAAGGTGACAGGTTGACTAGTGTGGAAACAGAAGATGATTCTGCCTAAGAAAGCGTGTCACTGAAGTTGGAGGCTGCCTGCCTTCAAGAGCAGATTTTCATGATAAAACTTGAAAGAACAGGAAACAAAGCTCCCAGCCGGCAATTAGACTTTAATCGATAAACAAGATTGTACTAGTTAACTATTTATATACCTGTAACATAAAATTGAAATCAAATCTATAATGACTCTTATCTTAATATCCTGGAGTTAAATTTCTGTAAGTCTATCTGCAAAGAAAGGCAAAATGTATTCACATAAAATTGAAGTATCTAATAATCCTCAGCGCTTTTGACTTCCCATTTTGAGACCAGGAAGAGTCTGGAGGGCTCTACACTTCTTGAAATGTTTGCAGAAGGAAAGAGCACTTGCGCACTCAGGATGGCAACGGTGTCACACAGTGGCGTCCCCACCACCTTTGTGATAATGAGCTCGATGAGACCCTCTGATCTCACAGTAATTAACTCAACCATCAGGAAAGAACGCTACAGATGCCACCGCCGTTATGAAACAGCAAAGGCAATCCTCCTTGAAAACCCTGTTTTACAAGTAAAATGCAGAGAGCTCAGATGGATTAACTTGAAAATCGAATGCAGAACCTGATTGTGCCAAAGCAGAGACATGGTTGAAGGTGCAAGATGAGAACGAGTGAATTGCTACTTGTGGCCACAAAGGACTTAGAAGCGAATGGGAACAGAGGCTGACGTTTCACTGAAAGGCCCATTTGAAAATCTCGCTCCCGATGAGATCAGTGATTACAGACCCCCCTCACTCTCGGAGTCGCCTTGCTAAGCCGTTACGAAATCACCTTGGCAGCGGCCCCACAGCAGGTGCTGTCTTGTCCCAGACTACTGGGTGGGGGCCGCGCCGTAAATGGCAACGTCAGGTTTAGAATGAGTGCTTCCTGGGGAGGCCCTACCAGGCTTCCGAGTCCTCCCTGATGGCTCATCTGAGAGCTCCCTCACGTCCCGGCACCTGGAGGGCGTCTCCTTCTCCCCTGTCACACCGCTCCTAAGTCTGCTGACCGTCCGTCTGGATCCCCAGGGGAGGCGCCAACACGAGGCAGTGGAGAGCGCATTTGGTGGCGGAGGGAGTGAAGCGGCCGGTGCCAGGCTGGCTGTGTGTCCTCACGGGGCTGTTGTGCCACACGGTGGTGGCTGTGACCCTTGACGCCCCGTCTCCCTCCAGCGCTCCCCGCTGGCCTTCCTCCCTTCTACGTGGAGCCCCCCTCCCTTCGCCCCTGCAAAGTGTGGGTGCTGATTGGGAGGGACTGGATGGACTACTGCGAGGAGCCCCTCTGCCCGGCCGGCTGCTGGGGGACGTGCCAGCGAGGGTCTGGCGGGTGAGGGGCGGCACCCCTGGTTCCAGCGCCTGGTCCGCCTCCCTGCCGGGCTTCCCCAGATGCCTCCATGCCTTCCACGGGGGCCTCAGCAGCTGCACGCCGGCCTCGTCACACACCCTCTGTCCCATGACCCTGTCCCATCCTGTCACACCTCACCAACGGCTTTGCCAGACCCTGTAAAACTCTCTTCAGAGTCTCCTAGTGTGAGCACACAAGGGTCCTGATGATCGACTGTGCCTTCTCCAAACGTGGTTCTAGAATTTTCCCCATGATTCTGTGAGCCACGGGGTATTTTCATACCCAAATTCCCTCTCTGTGTCTGTCAGCCAAGGCACAGGGTGACTGGCGGCTCTGCATGGCGGGCCCGGCCCGGTTCTCCTGCGCTGTTACAGGGGCTGCACACAGTAGGCACTCAGGACGTGTCTGCTCGATGGCAGCCGGCACGTGGCTGGAGAGAGGAGACTGACGTGTGTGCCCCGATCCTACGCGGACACATCTGGGCCGTCTGTCCCCCTGGAAAGCTCCCTGCGTCACCGCTCAGCGAGCTCCTGGAAAGTCACCTTCAGTGATTATCTTCAGGGCAAACCCTCTGTCCTTTGAGTGAACTGCGTGGAGATGGCACCGACTTTAATCTGCTCACTCACGAGTCCCACTGGGCATGGGGCGGCGGGGGGGGGGGGGCTCAGGCCGTTGAGCGTCTGACTCTGGATTTCGGCTCAGGTCGTGATCTCACAGTTCGTGAGTCTGAGCCCTGCGCTGGGCTCCGCACTGACATCGGGAAGGCTGCTTGCACTTTTCTCTCTCTCCCTTTCTCTCTGTCTCTACCCCACTCTCTCTCTCTTTCCCTCTCTGTCTCTCCCCCCTTGCTTTCTCTTTCTCTCTCTCTCTCAAAATAAATAAATAAGTATAAAAAAAAAAACCCAACCAACTAACCAAACCAGAACAACATGAGTCCTTCCTGACTGCAAGCCCCTCACGCCGGTGCCAGGACAGACCCAGCACCCCTGCGGGCGAGGCTGAGACAGTCAGGGGTCTCGGGCGAGGCTGAGAGAGTCAGGGGTCTCGGAACTCCCCGTCCTCTTAGACCGAGAGTCTGCCCCACTTGACACGGTGATGACCCACTCGCGTCCTGCAGGGGGAGGACTGAAAGCTTCCAGGACAGAGCTCTGCTCTCTCCCTGGGGTATCCGGACGGGCCTAGGCAGGGGAGGAGGCCCAGATACACCCCTGCCTGGGGCCAGGCTCTGGCTCTTCCGGCCCCCCCCAGCCTCCCTGTGCAGAAGAGGTAGTTTATGTCAGCAGCTGCATTAGGTACAACTGTGTGTAATCAAAATTGCTTTTGAAAATCTGCTTAATTGCCCATCAATTTCCATCTGCGTGGGGTAGTGTGTGAGCAGTCCTGTGCACTGAGGTTTGGAAGCGCTGAGCGAACTGAACACGGGGTGAGCGGAAAAGCTCCTGGGAGGACCCTCGGCGGCTGAAACTCTTCCGCCTTTGAGTCCCCCATCCGGTCCAGTCCCCTGCATGGCTGAGGGATGGCCCTCATCTGCAGAAGGTCCTTCACCTCACCTTGTACGAAGCCTCCCGACTCTAAAACGTGCTCACATTCCTCTTGAAAGCTAAATGACACAGAGGAGCCGGTGGCGGCACTGAAGCATCAAGGTCAGTCCGTATTCTTGGCACAGACTGTGGTTATCACCTGGCTCCAACCCTCCTGTTTTCCAAGGACACAAGACTGGACTACATTTCCCAGCATTCCTTGCTTCTGGGTGTGGTCATGTGACTAGGAATGGACAACGGAATGAAGAATGGACAGAAGCCTTTAAGAGAGCAGGTGTGCCTGCTCCACGTTCTTTAGGAGCATGTGCCGCGGGACCTCAGACGCGGTGACCCTTGGCCACCGAGACAGCAGTGACGCTTGGGGACAGCAGAGCCACCAGGTGGATGGAACCTGGGCCCCTAAATCCCTACCTGTACGGGAGCTCCTTGGGAACCGGAGCAGCCGCCCTGGACTTCCGCCGAGTGAGAAATCCCACCGCATGTGAGCCGCTGCGTTCTGGGGCGTCCGCAGAGACCTCACGGCTCGGCCTGAGGACGAGTCAGAAGGGGGAGGGTCTGGACAAGGGTTTTGTCCACACGCAGGGGTTCGGGGGTGGACTCGCTCTCCCGCCTGAGCCAGGGGCGCAGTGTCCCTGGGTGCGGGGGACGACGCAGGGAGGTGACTTCTGCCCCTCGGGCTCCTTGGTGGCGCTGCTGGAAAAGCAGTGGGAAAGAACAGAAGCGTGTGGAGGTGAAGGCAGGCAGGCAGGGCTCCCCTTCACCCCCTGCTGAGGTCGAGCTAACCAGCCCGGAATTCAGGCTTCCCAGCCCCGCCCCCATCACGTGACCCTCGGGTGAACGGCACAGAAAACCGAGGCTTAAACAGATATGGGAACTTATGGTTTTGTAACGGCTGCGTTCAGGCAAGGCTTGATCCAGCGGCTCAAACCGTGTCATCCCCAAGGAAACCGATTTCTGTCCTCTCTCGGATCTGCTTTCTGCAGCGTCAGCTTTACAGGTCTGTGTGGTTGGGCGAATCAAATACAAGACGCCCGGCTGGATGTGGGGTAAACTACGCTGACTTTTATAGTACAAGAATGTTCCAAATATTGTACGGAGTCTAATTACGCTAAAGAAGTGTTCACTGTTTACCTATATTTTTATCCGGAAAAAATATGGCTTTGAGAATCCTTGGTCTCCACCTGTAACTCACTCCGCCCTCCCAGCACCTTCCATCTCTGTTCTGCAGGCTCAGAACCTTGAGAGTAAATTAGCCGATAGTACTTCCCGTCTCCACAGCGAGGTGTGGCCTTCAGCCTCTGAGGCGTGGCTTTCTGCCTCCCCTGGAGACGCTGCGTGTCTACACGTGACATGCCAAAGGCATGTGGGAAGAACGGTGTTTTCTGGACAAGTGGATTCCAGGGAAGTCAGCTGAGCCTTCTAGCGGCACCTTGTTTGTAACAACCATTCCCTCTGCTCCTGCGAAGGGCAGCTGGACGGACCCCCAAACTACTCCTGCTCACCTTCTCGGGTGGCCCAAGGAGAGCACGTGACCCAGGCTGGGGCGATCAGAGCTTTCATCCTCTCGGGTACAGAGATGGGTCTGGAGACGGACACACAACTCAAGTACAGAGACAACGGTGCACGGGAATTTCGCTGGGATTTCTAGGGAATGCCGCTGGCTTGAGTCTAGGAGGTCGTCAACTTGCATCGAACTCCAGCTACTTAGGCATCCCAACCCCACAAGCCGCGGAGCTGTCTGAGAGACGGAGAGAACACAGATCCCAGGGATACTCTCTCAGCTCCTGGATCCAGCTATACCTGAAGCTAGTGCTCACTGGACCGTCTATTACATGTTACTTACAGGAGATCTAGAGTTGCATGTGCCTTTTGCCTAAGCCATTTGGGGTTAGTTTATCTATCTTCGGCAACTAGGAATCCTAACCAAGTCAACGGTTCAGGAGGACGCACAGCCCACACCCCCCACGTTTAACAGGACATGGTTTTCCACAGAACTGGGCGCCTGTTTGAACTGTGAATCCCCTCTGGACGGCTGGTCATGGGCAGGCCAGTTAAACGGTCTAAGCCTGTGTCCTTTATCGCACTGGACTAGATCCCACTTACTTGTTTTAAGGGAGGTTTAAGAATTAAGCAAAGTCATCTATGTAAATCAAGTTGTGCATATATGAACCACAGTCAGAGCACTCCTGTTGTAAGTGTACATTATCTCCGCCCCTACTAACAGTCATGGGAGCGTCAGGCCTGCACCACGTGAGGGGACGCGATGGGGAAGAGCCCACGCCCAGAAACTGCTTATCCTCGAGCTGGGAAACAGCTCATCCCTAACACACACTGGCTTATACACACCCACCGGGAGAAGTAACTTTCCAACGGTGGAGTTATGTGACTCTCATGAAGTCATTCAGTCTGACACCTGCGAGGGGGCAGGACAGCGACCCAGGCCGTGTGCTCCCTGCTGCCTCTGTGCCCAGAGAGGGTCACTGGGCGCGGCAGCCACGTGACACAGCGCCCGCTCTGCGTGCCGCTCCTCGTCCGCTCCTTCTCGTTCTTGCGTCTCTCCAGGAGCCGTCGGTGCTCCGGGCCCTGTCCTGGGACACAGGGGGCCCACTTTCCAACAACTTCCAGCACGAGGAAAGGACAGAAAACAAGTAATCACGTCGGTGTCTTCAGAAACGATATGGCTTTACGGTAAGCAGGCAGGTATTAGTGTCTCCTCTGGGGATGTGCGCCTCGGGTCTAGATCCCTAGCAGCGGAGGCTGAGACACGGATTTGGGAGCACGTAACTCTCGGCAAACACCTGTGAGAAGTGAGGGGCAGAGACGAGCTAGAACCGTCTCAGGTGGAGTCCGGCCCGGGCCGGCCCTTGTGAGCTCCGGGGCATAAAGCGCACAGCAAGGCTGTCCATGTCGACCCCGGCCTGGGGCCGCCCCCAGGAGGGACACTGCCTCCCAGGCTAGGAGGCTCCTGAGCACGCTGGGTCCTTCTCCGGGGCAGGCAGTCCAGCTGACAGCCGTGTGCCCGGACACGGACACCGAGAGCTGGGGGCCCTGGCTGAGAGCCGACACGCCCACACGGACAATGAGTGTTTAAGCCGGTCCAGGAAGGGGGGCTTCCTTGCGTTGATGACACGTGAAATGCTGCCCAAAGGAGAACCAGCCATGTTAGGATCCAGGGGAGTGTGCTCCAGGAGAGGGAAGAAGCAGTGCAAAGGCCCTGGGGCATGAATGAGCTCTGTGTGCTAATACAAAAGGTCTGGAGCCTAGCGAGAGGCAGAAATGAGGCTGGAAAGGGAGACAGAATCCAGGTCACGTATTTGAGGAGAACGGACGGCAGGAAAGCCGGGACACCCCCCGGAGCCCTGTGGGAGGCCCCTGCCAGGGCCCGGGTGGGACGTCCCGGGTATGGAGCAGGGGGGCGCCTGTAAGAACGGATCCCAGAACCACTTCGGGGTGAAGCCATCACGGCTTGTAAGAGTCTGGGTGTAAGACGGCTCCTTGCATTCTGGCCTGAGCGACAGGACGGTGTGAGGGCCATTTCCCGGGTGGGGAGGACGGGCCTGGGCGACGGGCATCACGAGGTTTACTTCCCCGCACTGTGGGCTGTGTCAGGCTTCCTCAGGGGCTCGGGACCCTCAATGAGGCAGCGAGCGGGGTCCCGGGATGGGAAGGTCGGTGGAGAGGCTGGGCTCAGCCAGGAAACGTGGGACGCAGAGCTTGGAAATGCCAGGGAAGAGGGCCTGTGCACAGAGGTCTGGGCCACTGTTTGGGGGGCTGAGCAGACGGGCCAAGGAGGAAGGGACCCCGAAGAGCAGAGAAGGAGGGAGAGGCTGAGGGTGTAGACACAGAGCATCAGGTGCCTGACGGATGAGGGGGGTGCCTGTCCTGTGTTATCACGGGCAGGCGGTGACAGGAGAACCGAGGGGCCGCTCCGGTCAAGCGCCGGCCGCCGAAGGAGGGAGAGCTGACCTAGCGGGGGAGGGGACCCTGGCTTCGTCCCAGGACGGTGGCCACAGGGAGGGAAAAGATCTAAGGGAGGGAGTGCCCGAGGGCATGTGAAGCGTCTGCTCAGGCTGCAGGACCGAACAGACCAGGCGCCCGGGCAGCACGGCGTTTGCAGGGCTGGCCATTCCCGGGGCCGCCGTTGTCCCCCCCCCCCGTCCCTCTCCCCGCGCCCTGCCTGGTGCTCAGGACACAGCAGAGGCTCCAAAAATCTGAACAGATGAGGGAAGGCACCAGAGGTGCGTGGGGACCATGCAGACAAACCAGGGAGCTGGACGGTCAGGACGGGACGGGGGCTCCCAAGGCGCCTTGGGGGGACCTTGTACCAACACGAGCCCCGGGGCCCCTGTTCTCGGCCCCCTGCTTCTGCCTCGTCCCTGCAGCCCCTCTCCGATCTCAGTACTGGGTCAGCTAGCCGGGCTGCCTCGGGGCACAGACTACAGGGCGTCCTCGTGCAGGATGCAGACGAGACCCGCATCGTGTTGGTGGATGAACTGGAGCAGAAGGCATCAGTCACCTGCACTTAGTGATGGACGGGAGGTGACCCAGGTCGCCCAAGAGCGAAGGCAGCACCCTGAACTGTGGGGGCGGGAGTCACTGTGTGAGTGACACTGTGTGAGGGACACTGACGGCCGGACCAGAATGGAAAACCCAGCGGGTCACTCAGGAGAGGGGCGCGAGAGGGTCTCGGAGTCATCAGTGCGCCCTGCCCTTCCGGCTGCCATCTGTTAGGGTCCCAGTGCTGGTGCCGGGGGCCTGCAGGCAGACACGGCGCCCCCCCCTTGTCCATTCCCCCTTTTCCTTGCAGCAGGGATTTAGCGTCTGCACGTCTGCCTGAGGGACCAGTGTTGTCGAGAGCAGGTTCCTGGAGCCAAACCTGAATAGTTGCCTCAGGACCCGGAACCTGGCCCCCAGCCACAGAAACGCGAACACAGGGTCCCTCCTGAGCTGACGTTCGCAGACTGGAGAGCGAAGATGCTTCTGGAAAACGTAAGCATCTAGACAGCGTTCCAGAACCGACCGCGTCACTAGGCGAGGTGGGCGTTGGCGTGCACGTGGGGGCCGCCACCCGTTTCCTCCGGAAACGAACCCTGTGCCCGACTTGGATCCGTCGGACGGCATGGGGACAGCTCTCCGCGGAGCGAGGGGCAGCGCGACACGCATTTGAGGCCTTCCCTCCCGCCCGTGCGGGCCCACGTCCTTCCCGGTCCAAACGCCACGCGGCCCAGGCGGGCGCCGGCGGGCAGATGTGATGCCGTTTGCAGCTCACGTCACCTTGGAAAGATCCCTACGCTTTGTTTCAGCAAGTGAGGCTCCGGAACGTTCCCTCCGCAAAACAGTGAGGCGCTTTCAAGTTCGTCCGCGTCCGCAAAGCTGGGCACACGTCAGAACATCTGCATCCTCTGGAATTCGTGGCAGATGATTCTAGTCCGACAAGGTTTCACTCGGGCTTTGAAGATGCCGGTGTCGTCCCCGAGCACCTGCTCCCTGCCGGGGGCGCTGTTCTGCCCTGGCGGGTCCCCAGGGCGGCCGCCCCAAAGGTTCATGGTCGGCAGCCGGGGAGGAAGAATGCTGGCGTTGGCTGAGCCGCACACACGCACACAGGGGTGTGCTCTTGTTTTCCGGCATCTTCCCGACAGCGGTGGCTCACGAGCAGTGCTTGGGAAGCTCGTCTGGAAAAAGGACCAAGCCCTGCTCTTGGAAGGCCGGGGTGCTCCCTTCCGGGGTGTAGATGACTGTGTTTTACGAGGCAGCCCCAGAGCGAGGCGCAGGAGGAGAGCGGGTCCCCGTGAGGTTCCGCTCAGCAACCCCGCTGCTCCTGGGAAGCAGATTTCTCCGGAGGGGCCTTCCGCTGCCACGTGGGGCCGCCGACTGCCAGGGGTAAAGCGCCCCCGCCGCCGCCAGCCTCCCAAAGAGCCGCACAGCCCGTCCCCGGAGCACCACGGAGGACGCCCTCTGCGCACCTGCTAGAAACGCAGGGTCTCAGGCCACCCGAGTGCCATCCAGTCAAAGTCTTCGTTTTAACCAGACTGCTGGGCCTTCGGTAGTCACGTCGCATCTGAGACTGCCTTCTCCAGCGAGTCAGGGGACGGGTCAGCCGTAACCCCGGACCGTCCACCTGGAGGGCCACCCACCTGCTTCGTGTGGCGAACCCCCTGGAAACACGATTAGTGTTTAAGTCCCTATTTGAAGGCCCCGATTTGGGGCAGCGGGGCCCCACGGGCTCTTCATGAACCGGGCATGTCTGCACTGTTACAACGCTGCTCATCCTTAACAGTGTTTGCACCTCACTTCTTCTAATTCTGGGTCCGCCATGGCTTTACTGTGCCGGTGACGGGCACCTGGTGCGCACGCACCCCGTCCTGGCCACAGTGTAGGAAAGGTGTCTTCTCTGACACGAGGCCCGTTGTTGTGGACTAAAGAGAATGAGCTTTAAACCCCCAGGTTCCCTCTGAAAATGGCGAGCTGGACGTGAGCATCGAGAAGAATGGGGGGCATCTTTGTTCCTGCCTCTCCACCGGCGCAAACACCTCCCTCGAAACTGCAGGCTCTTCATGATGAGAGAAAGCAGGACAGCGATGTCCCATAGTGACATGTTGTTATGTTTATTTATTTTTAAGAGAAAGAGAGAGACCGAGAGCAAGTGGGGGAGAAGCAGAGAGACAGGGAGACACAGAATCCGAAGGAGCACAGAGCCCGACACAGGGCTCGAGCCCACACGTTGCAAGATCATGACCTGAGCTGAAGTCAGATCCCTAACGGACCGAGCCACCCAGGCGCCCCTCCAATAACAACATCTTGGCAGTGGAACTGGCGGGGCTGGCGTTCACAGAGGGCGGCGTTAGGAGCCGTCTTCATTAGTGCGTACAAACTACGTGAACGTTGTTACCTGTCCGGGACACGGGGCCCCCTCCTCAGTTCTCCAGCGACAGCTGTGAGCACCGCCCAGGGCCGGTGCCCGTCTGGCAGTGGTGCGACCTGACCGTCCTTCGGCAATTGCCAATCCACACTCCCACTGGCCCCCACACACAGCTTTTTTTTTTTTTAGGTTTACTTATTTATCTTGAGAGAGTGTGTGTGGGGGAGAGCAGGGGCGGGGCAGAGAGAGAGAGGAGACAGAATCCCAAGCAGGTTCTGTGCTGTCAGCACAGTGCCTGATGCAGAGCTTGACCTGATGCAGAGCTTGAACTCAAGAAGCATGAGATCATGACCTGAGCCAAAACCAAGGGCCGGCTGCTTACCGACTGAGCCACCAGGCACCCTTCCTTTTTCTTCTAATAAAGACCCAGAGGCCCCTTCCTGGCAAGAAGATGCTATGAAACAGTTAGATGACACAGTTATTTTTACAGTTACCCTGCTTTCCAAGCAATACCAATAAAAGTGATATAAAGTATCTTTCAAAAAATATATTTATCAGATTAAAAGTTGAGCCTGCTTGAAGAAGAGCCTTAGTTTTTAGCAGAGACAGGAACAGAGGAATACAAACCATGTGCTCAGAAAACTTAACCGTGACCTACAGCCGCGTTACACAAAACGACGTGTTCAAGAGGGACCCTGAGCAGCTCAGCGGCGGCACCTCGGATGCGGGATGACACAGAGAAAAAGATCCCGGGGATGGCGGGCACCAGGCCCCTCCTCTGAAAGCCGTACCTGAGACCAGGGACCTTGCCCGCCCGGAGAAGCAGGTGTTTGCAAAGACTGAGCCTGACCACCGAACAGATTGCTCTCAAGGACAGGTCCATTTAGGGAAATAGCGTCTAAATAACTCACTGATCACTCTTCCCGGCGAAATCGCTCTCTGTGTTGGTGCCACAGATAAGATGTTTGCTCCCAAAGGCACCGTTTTTGTCAAACAGCAGCTTTTATGGGGAACTCCGTTATCAGGAACTCTGAAAACTGGAGTGCCAATCTGCAGGGAGCACGTGAATGTTTTTCTTTCCTGATAGCTTTCAAGGACACAGACGATAAATCTATGAAAAGTGAGCTACTTACAAGCCAGGGATTTATGGAATTTGCCGGTTATTTGTGTCCCTTCTTTTGTCAATAGCTTTATGATTTGCTGTTTGTGCGGAATTATCCACTGACCTAAATCCTAGCAAGCTATCAAAATCTGCTTCCCAGATAAAATCACACGGGGACTCAGACACATTTATCGGTGCCACGCAGGAAGCCACTCCCAGGAGGGGCAGCTCTGCCTTCTGCGAGGGCCAGACGCAGGGAGGCCACACCAATCCCGACCCACTTACACCCATGGTCTTGTAACAAGGACTCAGTGCCTGTTGTTTAAAAAGTCCAGTAACAGAATCCCTGTCCTCTGGTTGGCTGCAAACTTTTAAAGTATAATGACACCCAATTTGTTTACCTAATGCCCAGCCCTGAGGATTACTGACATGGCCTTTGTGATTTACTGTTCTTACATTATGCAAATCAGTCTGCTTGCAGCATGCCTCATTATGCAAAATCAAAACCACTGCTGTTCACCTGAGTGAGTGTCAACTGTCTAAGACTTCACGGCAAGGCAGGGTCCCAAGTAGAGCCCTGTGGGAGGAGAGGCTAATGTGGACCAAAGCCCGGGGTCCCAAAGCCCAGCCGGCATAGACCAGCAGAGAAGGGCTTCCTAACAGAAAGGCAAACCTGGAGACCTTTGATCATGCGTGGGAGAGAAAAAGGTACCTGTGTATAAAACAAAAACTTCAGAAACAAGCATGACGTTCTCCCGTTATTTTATCTTCCTGGCCTGAAGGATTTGGTTTTGTGTGTCTGTGAGTCTTTGAAAGGAGAGATGAATTCTTCTCAACCAGGGGAGACCCAACTCTTAGAGACATCAATGTCAAATTAGAGCTGCATCATTACTTTGAAATATTTGATATTTTAAAAGTTGTTTGATCAGAGACCTGCCCAGATTGTCACATTTCAACATTAAATCTGTCAAGGAATTTTTTTTTTTTAAAAAGATGTAATTTCAAATGTTGTAGATTTTTGAATGCTTGTATAAATGGTTTAAAAAATGTTTTTATCACTTATTCATCAGTGAGGACCATCAAGAATTTGAAAGTCAGGGAGGGCGCCGGGGGGGGGGGGGGGGGCTCAGTCAGTTCAGCATCTGACTCTTGGTTTCAGCTCAGGTCATGATCTCACGGTTTGTGAGTTCAAGCCCCACATCGGGCTCTGTACTGACAGCCTGGAGCCTGCTTGGGATTCTTTCTCTCCTTCTCTCTCTCTGCTCCTCCCCTGGTTGGTCTCTCTCTCAAAATAAGCAGAACATTTTAAACAATTTGAAAGGCTCATTAAAAAAAGATCCGATGTGGCCATTTCAAGAATAAGACCCGATATTTCAGTTACGCTCAGGCAGGCAAGCTAAAGTCTCTCATTAAACATTTAGGAGGTTTGATCAGGAAGCTAGAAACAAACACCGTACCCTACATGTTTCTTAATTGCTTGCATTATGTTTTTGTCATCATGATCGTATAATATGAAGAGAAGAGAGACGCCATTCTGCAGGGAGCCCTCGGGTGCTCTGAAGCCCCTCCCCTTGCCCCAGGGCCCCGAGTTCCCACAGAGGTAGAGCTGGGCAAGCGCCCCACTGAGGGTGCCCCCTCACAAGCAAGAGCTCCCGTCTGCCCTGCACTCTCTTAAAGCCCCGGTCTCGGTATAGACAAGAACCTGTCCAGGCCCCGCTGAGGATGCGATCTCGCTGGCCCCTCTTCCTTCTGCACTGAGTGAAGCCCAATCACAGTGAGACAAGGGCGCCCGGGAGCAGGACGGGGCAGCAGAGCGAGCGGGGGCACCGTGGGGGGTCCTCCGGAAGGCACTGGGGCCAGCCTGGGTCTTCACTGCTCCTCCTCCATGCCCCAGGCCCACCCCTCCCGAGCTCTGACTGCCGTGAAAACTATAAAAGCAACCGAACCTGGGTTCCCAGGGACGTTAGGAGATGCATCCAACAGCGAACTTCCCATCATGGGGTTGGGGGGGAGGGGCTCCAAAGGAGGAGGAGCCCAGTGCCGGGTGTAGACGTCCAGGGACTGTCACTCTCTGGCTCCAGAGGAACCCACGGGAGGCAGGTGAGCACACAGCCCCCCGCTCCCTGGGCAGGGCTCTTCGTCACTGCCCGGCTGGGTCTCCAAGGTCAGCGGAGCCCTCGGAGAGGAATTCTCTGCAGAAGGGGAGGGGTGGCTGGGGGAACCCTTTCCGACCAAGCCCCAGTCGCTCATCTGGGTCCCAGCCAGGTCTGGCAAAACTTGATTTTCCAGGGTCCAGGGGCGTCCAACCACATTTGGATTCGTCCTGAGAGAAGTGAGCCCGATGCTGTGTGGGCACGTGCCCACTGCACCCAGGCTTCCGGGGGCTTCGGCTCCAGGACTAAAGAGAACTTTGCTTTAGAAAGAATCGCGCTTGCCTCCCTGCTTTGTGCTCCTAACAGCCAGCTCTGAACCGTCGGGCGGAAGGGCACGCAGGGTGCTTAGCAGCCGACGGGCAGGTGCCACGGGTGAGCCGGTCCCACTGACGGGCAGGTGCCACGGGCTGCGCCGGTCCTGCCGATGGGCAGGTGCCACAGGTGAGCCGGTCCCACTGACGGGCAGGTGCCATGGGCTGCGCCGGTCCCGCCAACAGGCAGGTGCCCCGGGTGAGCCGGTCCTGAGGCCCCTGGCAGGCCGTGTGATCCAGGAGGAGCTCCCTTGGGCCCGCCGCTGGCACCAACAGGAGCCCCCCCCCGTGTGTGCACCTACGTTTCTAAGAGAACTCACACATCCAGGACTTTACGTAGATTTAATGAGGTTTAAGTTATGGATGAAATTTAAATACAGCCCCGTGAACAAGCACGATGTCCTTCCGCAGGTGAGTGGATCTGTAAACTGTCATTTCCCTGGAGGACGCAAGGTTGTTCAGCACGAGAAAGAGATGAGTGAGGCACCACGGGGGACGCGGGGGAAGCCTAAGGGCGCGTCGCTAAGAGAAGGAAGCCGGTCTGAAAAGGCCTCGGGATGCTAAGGCTGGGACATTCTGGAAAAGGCAGAACGTCTAACCGGAGCGGGATCAGTGGGCGCTGGAGGGTGGGTGGGAGATCCGAGGGCAGTGGGAGTGCCCTGTGTGAGACCACAACGGTGCGGACGCGTCATTGTGCATCTGTCCAAACCCACGGAATGGCCGGCACCAAGAGTGACCCCTAACGTTCACCGCGGGCGCCGATGATGCGGCCGTGTGGGTCACCAGTGAAACAGGTGTCCAGCTGGTGGGGAAGCTGACGGCGCGGGAGACTGAGTGCGTGGGGCGGAGGGCAGGTGGAAAATCTGCAGATCTTGCCCTGAATTTTCCCAGGAACCTCAAAACGCACTAAAGAAACAGTCCTTTTAAAAAAGGCACTGCCTAGTCCAGACACAAACGTATCTGGCTCACGGGACACCGGGGTATCGTTTTTGATCCAAAGGGAGACGCTACTGTCATCTAATTGGTGTTTAAGAAAAAAACTTAGGAAACAGGATTTTCTCTTGCAGGATAATTGTCAGTTCCTTAAACTCAGCAGAGCAATAACACATTAAATAAATATAACTCTAATGGACCCTGCAAAATAATGAATGTTGTGGTCAAGGGTATTTCCCCAGCACTTCCTTTGCCTCCTAAAGAAATGTTTAGGAGCGAGGACTTTGTCCTCATTTAGGAGAGACTGACCAAGCGATCTACCAACATGTGAAACATGGTCATGAGGTCTGTAAACCCAGAACTAGCAGTGCAGCCATGAAAGGCTGCATTTCTTTTCTTTTCTTTTTTTTCTGTTTTATTTATTTTTGAGAGATACAGAGAGACAGAGTACGAGCAGGGGAGGGGCAGAGGGAGAGGGAGACACAGAATCGGAAGCAGCTCCAGGCTCTGAGCTGTCAGCGCAGAGCTTGATGCAGGGCTCGAACCCACGAACTGTGAGATCATGACCTGAGCCAAAGCTGGACACTCAACCGACTGAGCCGCCCAGGCGCCCCTGAAAAGCTGCATTTCATGCTGTTTGGGAAAGTGGGGGGTCAGGGGGTCTGAGAATTCCTTAGTGGCTATGCTCTTTAATATCTGATTTGCTTAAGTTGATCTTTGTTTTTGGTAGAAAAACACAAAACTTAGAAAACCTTTCAGCAAGAGATTAAATAACGGATTAGAGTCCAGCCTTGAAGGCCATCCGTTCACTGGGAATCCTTCACCTCGAAAGACGGAGCTTTGGGTCTCATGCGTGGGAAACGGGACCCCAGAGGCGTCTCCCCAGCACGGTGGGTGCCATGGAGGATGCTCTCACGTTTCCGGCCGCTGCCTCGGAGCACGTCCGACCGACAGGACTCCGTGAGGGGCAGTGCCGGACAATCCCACTGCATCTGAAGTGAAGTACATTAATGTAGCTCGAATTAATTTTCCTGGTGTGAAAGTGCAAACTGGCCTAATAAAAGTGACACATTGACTTTTCCAGAGAATAATGTTCAGCTTATGAGGGATGGCCGCTCAAAGGGAAATTAGCCTCAAGACAATGTTAATTACACTTTATCCATTAGTAGGAGGGTAAGTGAACTGCTCATTTCACAGCAAAGAAAACCCTGCTGGCTTCATAAAGGGAAAGTATAGGAGTTAATGTTCTCATTAAGGCCCAACCATGTGGCTGCAGAGACAGGAAAGGACGTGAAATACACACCGCCTACTGGGGAGACACACCGTGAGAACCGTCTTGTTGAGTTCTCTCAGCATCGCCAAGGCCAAGGTCCCTCCGATTTGCAAGCAGGTGTTTCATAAAAGGCACTGACGTCGGGGGCAGCGGTAGGCCTCTGATATGTAGAGCCCGGCGTGCTGTTGTGACGTGTGCACTCACCTGGGTGTGCACACAGCTGGCGGATTATCGCAGACTCGATTTGAGCCGGTATCAGTGTGTTTACACTGCAGCTGTAACACGGTAGTTGTTTTCTTCAGAAACAAAAAAAATGAAAACCCCATGATTGATTTTTACAACAAACGTGTGTTTGCTCCGATGTTTCGCTCCGTCCAAGGCAGATTCCCTCCTCCCGTGCAGAACTGGAGAAGTCAGCCGAGGGGCTGTGCCCAGGCCCCCGGGGGACATGCATGACTCCCCGATGGTGTGGCCCTGAGTGCTGCTGATGGAGAGGCACTTGTTTTGCTAATGTGGCTAATCGACTAGATTGTAAACTCACTGAGAACAGAAAGAATCTTCTTGAGGCCCCAGTGGTGGGCCCTCTGCTCATCCATGCGATTATCCTCCATTTCTAGATAAATGGGACCACAGAGGCACCGGCCTCAGCCCACGTCTGCTGTGAGGGTGGGATGCTGACAGCTCGCCGCTCATGGGTCCCCGGAGAACTGCCTTCGGCCAATGGCGCTGGCCCCTCCCAGTATTATCTGGAAGATCGTGCTCTCCCCCAAACCACCACGCACGCGTGGCTGACGGGGAGACAGAAGACCGACCATCTTCCTTCCTCACGAGGGCTCTGCTCACACACGTCATTCATGACCCAGGGCTCTCTCTGGGGTCAGGCTGTGCATGGATTTCTGTGAACCCTTTGCACACTTCTTGCCTTTCTCTATTTATTCCCTTCCCCTCTCTCCCCTGAGAATACTCCCTCAATCAGTCACTTAGAGGGGCGACTTGAGTGGCTCAGTCGGTTAAGCCTCTGACTCTGGCTCAGATCATGATCTCACAGTTCGTGAGGTTCTCTGCTGTCAGCAGAGCCCACTTTGGGCCCTCCATCCCCTTCTCTCTCTGCCCCTTCCATGCTCAAACTCTCCAAAAATAAATAAACATTTACAAAAGTCATTTAGACAAGAGTCCCCATCCTACTTCTAGGAAACCCAGCCTAGGACAGAGTCAGAGCCGTGGCATCCGTAACCCAGAGATCAGTTCAGAGCCAGCAAGGAGCTGACAGTCCTTGAGGTGACGGCCATGCCCTCCTCCCTGGGCTGAACTCCAACGGCAGTGAGGGCACCTTCAGGTGAGACCGGGAATATGACAGCAGAGAGAACACGTCTCTTCCCCTAGTTCTGTCCCAGAGCGTAAACGAACCTCTGCCTGAAAATAAGGTCCAAGACCGACCAGAACCTCCTGTCCCTCCCAGCAGCATCTCTGGGAACGGCACCGTGTGGCTCAGAAAGCTGGCGATCTGCAGATGCCCGCGGTCCAGGTCAAGGCCAGCAGTCACCTGGGGTGACTGGCGACCGGAGGCCAGGTGGGCAGGACCCAGCTGGAGGCTCACGGCCCTTCCCCTGAACCCAAGGCATGGCTCTGCGACCAGAAAGTTCCATGGGATTTACGCTCCGCCCGAGACAAAGTGTGAGTTCAGACCTGAGATCGTCTGAGAGACAGGAGGAATGCAGGTGAATTCAAAAATGACGTTGAGAGGTGGAAAATTAGAGAAATGTACGTATCTCGCGCAGCCAAGTTACTGAGATGATGGTTGTGGCCAGTAGGGCCTCACAAGCATTTAGGGCCGTGGATGATGCAGCCAGAAAGCACTAGCCCTGAAGAAGGGACTGAAGCCTGAGCCTCCGGGCTGGCCCTTCTCACGAGTGCGGCCAGATGGACACCCTCGGTCACCCACGTCTTGTGGGCCTCATGCTACCGTTTCCGGTCCTCTGTATCAGAGCGTGTGCACTTCCTGGCGCAAAAACATAATAAATCCTTGATTCCCGAGTCTCCTTGGGGGCTGTGTTTACACTGAGTAACGGAGGGGGTTCGTACGCAGGAGAAGACGGCTGTGGGTCTGCCACTCATTCATTCATTCATTCGTTCATTCATGAACCAAACAATTATTCACGGCACCTGTGCTATAGCTCAGACCTTGCTCTTGGCTCTGGGGATGTAGTGGTGACAACAGACAAGGGTCCCTCTCACACAGATTACCCTGTAGTGGGGAAGAGAGACAACGAATAAATAATTCATCAATAGAATTTCAGATGGTGATAAGCACTCTGAAAATGATGAAGTGTGTTTTCCAGACATCAGACCCTCTCGGGAGTGCTTTCCAGGACTCAGCCACTCAGCCGCCATAAATAAAAGCATCCCGAGGTGCGTGAGACTATTGTCCTAATTTGATAAAAGCAGAAACGGGGAGGGGTGGAGGGTAAGAGACGTGCCCACAGGCATCGCCAGCAAGTGGCTGGAACGTGGATGGCAACCAAGACAGTTTGGCTTCCGTGTCCAGGGAGCGATGTCAACCGTCACTGGACGGGCACGATGCTGTGGCCACCATACACCTGCCCGATACACGGTCCGCTGGGCGGGCCAGCAGGCCAGCGCGACACAGGTAACCCCACAGACGTGCAGGATGGGAAGACGCTCAGGGCCAGCCCGGGGGTCCTGCCGTCAAGGGCTGGGTAGTGGGCAGGAAATGAGGTGGTTCCGTGGAGGAGAAAATTATTCCAGGCAGAGGAAGTATAGATGTGGGAATGAGCCTGGCATCTCGGCGGAACAGAAAAAGAAATCTTCATTAAACTGGCCCTCACACGTACTTATGTGCCCGCACTCCTGTGGGGACAGTTCTTAGCCACAAGCCCCAACCTACAGACTCCAGGAGGGCCCCACCCTCGTCACCTCGGACAGGACACGGTCCCTGTGGCTCACGCGGTGGGCTCCGAGCACCGGGCACCTCAGGCACAGATTTCTTGGTGTGCAGCAGGCAGCCATCCAAAGCCCGTCACCCAGTTTTTCTCCTTTTTCTTAAATGGGTTTATTATGCTTGCATAGTTATATGAAACCCCTTCGACTATCATGATTTTTTTCCCTAAAGCCCTGGGTGCTTTTCAAAACCTCTCCCTGAAAATGGCCCTGTCCTCCACTGCACCTGATGGAGAAAGAAGACAAATGGCCACAGAGGGTGAACTTGCTGGGCTTCTGTCCTGTAGAAGTCTTAGGCCACTAAGCAAGACGGGACTGTGGGTCACCCCACGACAGAGACCAAGCTGTCCACCGTTTCGATTCTCTCCGTCAAGGACCCCCGGCCTTGTGGGGCAGTGAGTCTCTGCAGATGGCCCCGCACAGCCCTCCCTCCGTGTGCATGCACGCCATGGGGGCGAGTGAATTCTCCCCCTCCTTGAACATGGGTCTGTCCATACAATGGAATATACTCAGCCTCACAAAGGGGGGAAGCTCTGACACCTGCTACCACACCGCCTCCCCCCAAAAGCTCCGCGCTGAGGGAAAGAAGCCAGACACAGAAGCTCACACATCGTGTGAGCCCGTGTAGATGAAATGCCCAGAAGACACCCCCCACAGAGACAGAACGCGGACCGGTGGCTGCTGTTGGAGGGGCTAGGGAGAAACCACTCAGTGGGTGTGGGGCTTCCGTCTGCAATGGTGGAGACGCTCTGGATCTAGACGGAGGTGGTGGTCCCATGACATGGTGGATGTAACTGAGCTCTTCGCTGAAATGATTAATTTCATGTAACTTGAGTCCGACTGCCTCCTCCAGTCAGTCCACCAGGATCTGCGGAGAGGAGAGGTTGGGCCCAGATTTTCTCTGGCCGTAGATCCCTGTCGAAATGGTAGAGCTTCACCAACTGTGCCTCAGACTGTCATAGTTCTATTTATTCAGAGAAGGGATTTTTTTTTAAAAACATCTGCTATTAAAGTCCATGATTTTCTTCTTGCTAACAAGAAGGGTTTATTTCTTCTTTAAAAGAACAGTTTATAGAAAACTGTGGCAACCAACCCCTGAGTCCAATTCTGGAGAGAAGTTTTCTCTAGTTTTTGGGTTCATTAGGAAGAAAACGGAACTAAAAATAAGAGAACCAGAAGCAGAGTCTCAGACACAGCAGCTTGCCACAATCCACTTGAGATCATTATGCAGGAAAAAGAGCCGATGATAAATCCAGAAGGAGCACAGAACCCAAAATACGCGTGGGCATTGGTGTTCCGCGTGTGGTGTTTAATAAAATTCACAAAACACACCACCGGTGCCACATTTGAAGCTGTCCTAATCTTCTTATAGTTCAGCTGGGGTACGTTTTAGGGATGATGAGTGTAATAGTCTACTGGGAAAGCGACCAAGGAGACGGGCTTGAGGAAGTGGGGTTATTTTCAAGAGTGAAAAAGTTGAAAGCAATTACATTATGGCGAAATAAGCTGGAGGTTAGTCATGCTGAGAAACTCTGTTGGGGACGCAACCATGCTCTGTGTTTGCCACGCTGTTCCTCCTACGGGGAGAGACGGAAAGACGTCCGGTCCCCCTGTCTCTCAGGTGGGGCAGGTGATGTGTCAGCCAGGGCGGGAAGCGTTCGTCCTGTCAGAAGGCAGTGGAGGGCACGCCAATGCCCCTCGCGCTGGATCTTGAGTCAAAGACCGTCTCTCATAAAGGACCTGGGCTCCTTGGAGAAACGGCAGGCTCCAGTGTAGACACGGAAGGCACAGGATGAGCTGGGACCTTGTAGGGAGGCAGGAAATAAGGAAATATGCAGAAGAGTTTTGTTACAGGACCTAGGAGCCAACTGGAGGCGTTCTGAAGGGACAGGTCGGGGACATTATGTGCCAGAAAATAAATACTGATAGCAATGGATTACAGTCTGCGGATAAAGCAAATATCTACGGGTCCATCACCGATAGAAATACATAATTGAAGAAAGAAATGAATTCCAATTAACAGAGTGGAAGAAATGATGGAAATAGAAAACCACCGTTTGGCAGACACCACAGGGATGACCGGTTCAGAACTGAATTGTCAGGGGAGGCTGAGATTTGTGGGCAAACTATGAGCAGTAACAGGATATTTACGCGGCCTCCATGCATCTCTACGCTTACTTAACACGCAGGAGAGGACGGAAGTATCATGGTTGATGGACCTGCCAGATACCCCCACCTCAACCAGTGCACAAAGCCAACCTCCCCTAGAACAGGCTAGGGGATGACACAGGTCACATGACGTTGAAGACTGAAAATCACAGCATAGTTTCCGTGATCTTCATGCCCAAGCAGGATAGCCTGAATCTGACCATCAGGTCACAGTAGCCAGACCCAAACTGAGGAGCATTCTACAAAGTCAGTGGCCAGGACTCACGAGAAACGGCCAGGCCCTGGGGAACCCAGCTGGCACAAGGAACCATCCCAGGGCACATGGCGCCCATCTTCGATGTGTGGCCCCGAGTGGTCACTCTCACCGGGAAAGGGCATGTGTGTGCCAGCTGGTGGGAGGGTGAGAGGTCTGGGGTTTTGTGTCCGTGTTTACTTTCTGGTTCTGACCGTGGTGTTGTGTTTCTGTGACGTGTTAGCATTTGGTGACATCACTCAAGAGACGTGGGGAATATTCTGGCAACACAGTTTTTAGACTAAACGTGTCTCAAAATGAAATGTTAACAAATACAAGCCCGTGCTTTTCCTCGCCCCCCTCCCTTCCATGTTAATTTTGGAAGTCACGCACCGAGGCGGGAGCATCACGAAACGGAGAAAGTCTGGATCCCTGAGTCACCGGCTGAGAAAGTGCCCGTGCCAAGCCGAAGCTGACGTGACACGGACGGGAGGTAAGTCTCTGTTGTGCGGGGACACGGGGCTTTCAAAGAATATTTTGTCACTGTAACATCCGACCTACCACTTTCTGATGAAGGCAATTATGGGACAGTTAACAGAAAGCGCTAGTTCTAGGTACCCAGACGTGTAGATTTCCGGAATCACTGTCGATTAAGGAAAAAGTACGCTGGGAAACCACAGCTACAGGATGAAACCTCTTAGGTAAAATCACGAAAGTTGAACACAGCATTTATATTTGCAGGAATGTGTGTCTAAAAGCAGAGAAAAAGCTCAAGCAGGATACTCAGAATGCAACAGAGGTCATTTCTGCAGAGGGCAGAAGGCCGCGGGATGTGGGGTGGTAACCTTACATTTTAGACACGAAGATGCATTCAGGAATCATTTTTGTAATTAAAATTCACAATAAAAGCAGGCAGTCTGTTAAGCTGTTGACCTCAACTAAATGATTTGTAAACCCATGGCAAAGATACATTTTCATTACAGACATCCTTAATTTGGCAGGGCCAGATTCTGTTTACTGTCTAATGAAATTGCATTCCCCAGAGGATTAAGTCCCAGACTCCGAGCTGAAGGCAGAAATCGCATGAAGATCATTAGTCCTAACATTTTCCTTAACTTGTCCATAAAGTACAGGGTAGACGGTCTCCTGTATCCAAGGCCATGCAGGGAGTTTCACGGCTTGAACGTCAAGGACTCGCTGAGCTGCTCTGAAGAGAGAGGACCGACATCCGGGCGAAAGCTTTCCACTTTGAAGTCAAGTACAGAGTCCCTGTCGGGCCCTGGAGCGTGGCCGGAGAAGTCCGCTTGCACGATTTCTTCTGTTCTGATACTATGCAGGTTCTAACGCGTGCTCATATATGTGTCTGATGTTGGGGAATTAAGTAAAATAAGGGGAGTTCATCTTCTGGGGTTCGTTCCTAAAGATACTTTAAACATCACACCAATTGTGGTGCTTCTTGGTTTCCTGAGGCTTTCGTAACGGGGAAGGTGCCTTGTCCATAACCTTTCCTCCCGGCTTCCTGCCAAGGGCCTCAAAAAATTACAGTCCTCTTGTTCTGTTCTTACCCTTGACGACTTTCTGTCTAAATCTGAGCCACCAACGCTAGACTGGGACAGGAACCACTCAGTGAGACACTCGCTGTGACAGGACACGGGGACGGAAGGAGACGCTCAGCACAAGGTGCGGCGCAGGCTGCGGAACTGGACTCTGAGGTCCCTGCAGGTTGGCTTTGACTTGGGGCCCCCCTGGGGTCGTGGGGGCGAGGAGGGCAGAACTTGGCAATGACCATGAGGCCACTGCAGGGCAGGGGTTCCAGCCCGGGAGGGGGCTGCCCAAGCAGGTGCCGCATGGATGGGAGAAGGCAAGGGGCTTGCGACAGCGAGTCAGAAAGACGGAGCGACTGGTCTGTAGAGGCCACACAGGACGCCACGAGGTCGTGGGAGGTGGGGGACGGTTTCCGCGTGAGCCCACGGCACAGCCTGCGGTGAAAGACGTCCTACAGGCCCAGCGCCGGCCCAGACGTCAGAACACGCGGTCTCCAGGCAGAACGACCAGGACAGCATTCGTGTCTGTTGGCCCAATTCACATTGTTCTGTGATGCAGCAAAGTCAACTCTTTCTCGTCAGTAAGACTTCGCCATCTTCCTTCCTGCTGGTAGGAAGCTTGGCTCCCGTAAAGATACCGCTGCTCCCACTTCCACAACGAGGCCCTGATGCCGTCAGCAGAGCAGCAAGGGAAGAACCCATCATCTTACTCCCCTGTGGCCTGAATGTGCCAGGGATCCTGTTAGAAAAGAGGGAGCCCCGGGAGCCCCT
>NC_043713.1:87107871-87109344 GCF_006229205.1 Suricata suricatta
GTGTGTGCGTGTGCGTGTGTGTGCATGTGTGTGTGTGCACGTGCCTGCACCACTCCGCAATTTATTTGTTCCTCCATTGACAGACACGTAGGTTGTTTCCACACCTTGGCTTCTGTGAATAACACTGCTGTAAACAGTGAGTGCTCGTGTGTCTTCGAGATCCTGATTCCGTTCCCTCTGTGTGTCCACCCAGAAGTGGGACAGGTGCCTAGATCATCGGTGATTCTATTGTTGATTTTTTTAAGAACCTCCATCCTGGATTCCATAATGGCTCCCTGAATTCGCATTCCTTCCAAGGGCATCGTGCTAAGTGAAATGAGCCAGACAGAGAAAGACAGATACTGTATTATATCACCTATTTATGGAATCTAAAAAAAAGGGGGGGAAAAGGCCATAGAAACCGTGCAGCGGTGCTGCCAGGGGCTGGAGGTAGAGACGTCAGATGTTGACCGAAGGGAGACCCTTCCAGTTATACGGTGAGTGAGTTCGGAGGACGTGCTGCACAGCATGGGGAGTTCCTTGAGCCCTGCGTTGTGCACTTGACCTCTGTTAAGGCCGTAGACCTCAACTATTTCACGAAAAAAAATAAATCTTAAAAAGAGAAACGATGTGAGGTGATAGATGTCTTAATTTGATGGTGGGAATCACTTCATAATGCACATGTATATAAACTTATCTCAGTGTGCGCTTTCTGCATACTGAGGCGTCCGTTTTACTTCAGTAAGGCTGTAGAAACTTTTTTTTAATTAAAAAAAATGCCTTTACTGCCATTTTCCTTTGCGAACCATTCACCTGCTCCGAGCGTCTCTCCCCAACACTGTTGGGGGCGTTAAATGAGATATATTCAAGTTCTCCTGGTACATAAGAAATGATCAGAGACCGTCCTTCCTGCTGAATCCGGATGTCCGTGGAGGATCGCTTCCCTGTGTTTAGGGGCGTCTCAGGGCACCGCAGAGCCTCGGACCCCATCAGGGACCTCGCGATACGGGTCCAGACCGGTTGGAACTGTATCTATTCTCTGTTGTGCGGAGGGAAGCCGATCATGCTGTTCAATCCAGGCCTTCGACTGATTGGATCAGACCCTCCGCCTTACGGAGAACAGTCTGCTCTACGTATTAATCTCATCCCCAAACACCCCCGATACCGTTTGACCAAATATCCAGGCCCCTGGCTCTCAACCTAGTTGACACATAAAACTGACCATCACAGCAGTAATTTTCCCCCCAAAAAAACCATCAGATGGAAGAGATTCCAACAACATGTTGAAAGATGGGAAGAAGGTGGTCAGGTGGGGGGGAGTTAGCCCAGCAGAGGCGGCTTGCCCCTGCAGGGGGGTGGATGGCACGCACTGATTTAAAAGGAAAAGGAAAGAAAACGTGCGTAGGACTCGGGGGTTGTGTGAGCCAGTGTTGGAGGCAGGAAGACGGGCTACAAACCCTCATGTAACACAGCCTTGGGGCGCCTGGGGGCTCC
>NC_043713.1:87109444-87110917 GCF_006229205.1 Suricata suricatta
GTGTGTGCGTGTGCGTGTGTGTGCATGTGTGTGTGTGCACGTGCCTGCACCACTCCGCAATTTATTTGTTCCTCCATTGACAGACACGTAGGTTGTTTCCACACCTTGGCTTCTGTGAATAACACTGCTGTAAACAGTGAGTGCTCGTGTGTCTTCGAGATCCCGATTCCGTTCCCTCTGTGTGTCCGCCCAGAAGTGGGACGGGCGCCTAGATCATCGGTGATTCTATTGTTGATTTTTTTTGAGGACCTCCATCCTGGATTCCATAATGGCTCCCTGAATTCGCATTCCTTCCAAGGGCATCGTGCTAAGTGAAATGAGCCAGACAGAGAAAGACAGACACTGTATTATATCACCTATTTATGGAATCTAAAAAAAAGGGGGAAAAAGGCCATAGAAACCGTGCAGCAGTGCTGCCAGGGGCTGGAGGTAGGGACGTCAGATGTTGACCGAAGGGAGACCCTTCCAGTTATACGGTGAGTGAGTTCGGAGGACGTGCTGCACAGCATGGGGAGTTCCTTGAGCCCTGCGTTGTGCACTTGACCTCTGTTAAGGCCGTAGACCTCAACTATTTCACGAAAAAAAATAAATCTTAAAAAGAGAAACGATGTGAGGTGATAGATGTCTTAATTTGATGGTGGGAATCACTTCATAATGCACATGTATATAAACTTATCTCAGTGTGCGCTTTCTGCATACTGAGGCGTCCGTTTTACTTCAGTAAGGCTGTAGAAACTTTTTTTTAATTAAAAAAAATGCCTTTACTGCCGTTTTCCTTTGCGAACCATTCACCTGCTCCGAGCGTCTCTCCCCAACACTGTTGGGGGCGTTAAATGAGATATATTCAAGTTCTCCTGGTACATAAGAAATGATCAGAGACCGTCCTTCCTGCTGAATCCGGATGTCCGTGGAGGATCGCTTCCCTGTGTTTAGGGGCGTCTCAGGGCACCGCAGAGCCTCGGACCCCATCAGGGACCTCGCGATACGGGTCCAGACCGGTTGGAACTGTATCTATTCTCTGTTGTGCGGACGGAAGCCGATCATGCTGTTCAATCCAGGCCTTCGACTGATTGGATCAGACCCTCCGCCTTACGGAGAACAGTCTGCTCTACGTATTAATCTCATCCCCAAACACCCCCGATACCGTTTGACCAAATATCCAGGCCCCTGGCTCTCAACCTAGTTGACACATAAAACTGACCATCACAGCAGTAATTTTCCCCCCAAAAAAACCATCAGATGGAAGAGATTCCAACAACATGTTGAAAGATGGGAAGAAGGTGGTCAGGTGGTGGGGAGTTAGCCCAGCAGAGGCGGCTTGCCCCTGCAGGGGGGTGGATGGCACGCACTGATTTAAAAGGAAAAGGAAAGAAAACGTGCGTAGGACTCGGGGGTTGTGTGAGCCAGTGTTGGAGGCAGGAAGACGGGCTACAAACCCTCATGTAACACAGCCTTGGGGCGCCTGGGGGCTCC
>NC_043713.1:87111017-87188876 GCF_006229205.1 Suricata suricatta
CTGGTGACCATGGAAGAGGGACTGTCAGCTAAGCACAGAGCCCACTAGGACAGAGATACCTCCCCTAAAACACCCTTATGTTCTGTCCTAGAAGGAACACGAGGTCCTTGCCCAGCATCAAAGAATCCCTGTGTCATGTCCTTTGATCTCCTGCTTCTCACAGCCATGCAGCACAGTCAGCACACGAGTGTTAGATGCTCCCAGACTACGGTCTTACTTCTACCCTTGAGCACCAGGAGGACCTAGATGAAGTCTAGGGGCTCAGTCAGTTAAGCATCTGACTCTTGGTTTTGGCTCAGGTCCCTGATCTCATGGTTTCATGGGTTTGAGCTCCGTGTCATGATTTGCACCAACAGCATGGAGCCTGCTTGGGATTCTCTCTCTGTCTCTCTCTCTCTCTCTCTGCCTCTCTACCACTCACACTGTCTCTATGTCTCTCAAGATAGAGAAATCAATTTTAGATGAAGGCAGTAACTCTGCTTTTCTGTGCCCAACACCTCCCTCCCCACAGTGCACTGACCCCCTAGGTGTGTGGGGGCCCTTGAAGGCATCTAAGAGAGAAGGTTTACTTGATTCTTCTGAATGAACCACAAATCATAGCTCAGCCTATGTTCTGCAGAGCCTGGAGCAAGGGTTATGTGCTGATGAACACCCTTGGAATGCCAGCCCAGGAGAAGCGGTACAGGAGAAGGTGTGGGGTGGTGCAAGCGCAGGGCTGAGGGGGCCAGTGTTTGGTATCAAGCAGGACAAATTGGTTGGCGTTGCCAGACTGTATTCCAGGGATGTTTCTCAGAATAGCCCATTAGTAGAGGACTCTATCCACTCGTGTCCATCATTTGCTGGTCAAGCTGGGCCCCGCAGGGGGCTCAATCTTCTTCGCTTCAGGGTAGCATGTGTGTGCTTCTCTGGAAAAATCTTCACATTTTGGAGTGAATGAGAGAGCCCGAGGGCAGGATGGCAAGGGCTTGAGGTCCGACACTGTCTCTTTGTGCAGAGAAGTCTCTGGAGTCAGAGTCTGCAGCTACAGTGGCAGCCGGGTCTGGAAAGCGGTCGGACCCCTGGAACCGGGTAGGGCTGAGGAGATCTGAAATGGCACACGATGTGCTCGATACCATTTCTCCAGCCCAGTTCTCTTCTCCTGCCTTCCAAAGGCCACCTGGGTGACTGGGGCCTGGCTAAGTCTTACAGTGGGCACAGGGCTGGGCATTCGCTCCAAGCAGCAGGAGGCGACCTTGGATAGTTTCACCAGTGCAGGGATTTATCGGAAGGATGCTGGGTAGGCGCCATATTCAAAAGCACAATCAAGAAGCGAGTCTCCAGAAGGGCAGGGGCTCGCACCTGAGGGGCTTCACAGCAGGGCTCACAACTCCGCCACTGCAGAGACACAGCTTCCCAGCATTTGGGGGTCAACGGCTCTCATTTCAAGTTGAAAAGTCTTCAGTCTAATCGGTTCGGCTTGTGTGGGTGTTTCCACACCTTCATCACTCAGAGGAGGCCACAGAATCGTGGCAGGTGACAGGTGTGCCTGTCAGAACCCTGCATCAGTCTGGAAAAGCTAGGTTACACCACAAAACCAAACACACCCATTGTCTGCTTCAAGCGTCACACTTGTCACAAGTTGGCCGGGCTCAGCTCTCCAAGACCTCCCATCCTGGGCCCCGATGACCAGTCCTGCTGGCACATCAAATGTCCTCAGACACCCAGCCAGAGGGAGAGGTCGCTCTGGAATTTTCTGAATTGGCATGAAACGTTCTTTAGTAAGAACTAGTCATTTGACTCCAGCCAGCCACAGGGGAGGAGGAAAGGTAAGTCCACGACGTTCCTGGAAATGTGGAGTAATGGAAGCCTTTGACCAACAACGCTAATTGATACCACAAATGGCGGGGCGTGCTGGAGTAGGATCAATTCCCAGTGGAAGGTAAAAGAGGCACTGGGCAGACCAATGATCGATGGCTGTTACAAGCAATGAGGAAGGTCAAGGTGCATCACGATTCTAGAGCTCAAGGAGACCCACCGTTTACCAAGTTACAGCCCTACTTCCAATCGGAGGCGAGGCTGGGACCAGACCCCAGGTAGCTGCCAGGTAAATGTTCTTTACATGCACCTGTTCTCAGATGCTCCAATAGACCCAGTGTTAGCTTGAGGCTTAATAAGGACATGGTCAATGTCAGGTAACCGACTGACTTTCTGCCATTTGAACCGTTTTTTCCTAACTTTGACATCAGAACTTTAACTTTCCTTCAGGGAACAAAATTCACGTCACTTTCCAGCCAAGTGCTTCAGAAAGAGTTTCCAGACGTGGACATGTGACCTAAGTGTGGCCCGCCAGAGCCAAATGGTGCAGATATGACATCCATATGAGGCCATCAGAACCAATTTAAGGTCATGAGATGTTGGCTGAGGCTCTTGGGAGACGGGTCTGCACAGACCGTGAGTGACAAACATGATGGGGGCCTGGAGGCACTGGGGTCAGCCTGTAGAGGGTGACAAACACAGAGGAATCCAGGGCGACATGCTGAAAGCAGCGAACCTGGTCCTTAAGATGCTCTCTGAGCCTCTGGGTCAAGCCGTACCTGATGAAGTCTCAATGCAGGCTCCTGCTTACGGAAGTCAAATAAGTCTTCTCTGTGTCAGCCAGGTGAACTGGGTTTTCTGCCACTTGCAACAAAGAGTTTTAACAATTTCACATTCGATGGATGTGTCTCCAAAGCACATTTTGGTCCCAACCATTTAAGGACTCACTGATAGAAAGCTAGGAAGGCTTTGAAAGTATTTTGAGTGTAACAACTCAGGCATGGCAGTCTCTCCTACCCCCCCTCTCATCAAACTGAACAACTTTTTTTTTTTTTTACTCTTGGAATGTGCACACTATTAATTATAAAATATCATTATCTTTAAGTCTGTATCCAACTTAATTCACTGCGGAGACAAGAGGAAAGCGGGCCTGGCATCTTCCCCCAATGTCCTTCAGGACGGTCCATGCTGGTGCTAGAGAAGAGGAAGGTGTTATTCCTATGAACCTTTCATGCTGTAAAGGTAAGTGCATTTCTGCCATGAGCCATCCCGAGCTGACTGCCTTCTGACACACCTGACCGTCTCTGTAGGCCAACATCAAAGCTCCAGCGCTTTCTAGTGCCTTCCAAATCTGAAATCAGTCGAACTTGCAAAGATAACTCCAGTGCTCTATAGGTGGGCCAAGAAGGGTGAAAACACAGAAGCAAAAATAAATAAATAAATAAAACCTCGCACCTTTTCTTTTGTGAGTCCCTGAACATTTGGAGTTTGGGCACAAAGAAGGTTCATAAAATACGCCTTTCAAAATGTGCCGGGGAAGCCGAGGCGTCTCCGTGGAGATGGGACCCTGGGGCCAGCTGTTCCTAAAGACGCAGGAGCGTGCGGTCCGAATCTGATGCTCCCGGGGCCGACCATGTGCAGAAAAGCTACTAGCCTGCAGAGCAAGGCACCTTGCCAAACAGCTCCCCTAGAAAAGGAGAGAGCTCTGAGCCATAAAAATGGGAACGCCACGGATCCACTAAGGTACAAAGGTATTCGATTCTGCTCCGTTGCCACGGTGGCTCGGGAAGGGAGAACATGATGACGGGCCATCAACGGGCACCCACCTAAGTCAAGGGCTCACATCCATGCCACCTGGGTCCTTGTTTGGGCTTCCTGTTGCCATGGTAACACATGACCAGGAACCTAGGGGCTTAAAACAACACCCACCTTTTGGCTCTCACTTTTGGAGGTAAGAATCCAAAATCAAGGGATTGGCAGGGCCCGCTCTTCCTAAGGCCTCAGGACAGAACCTGTTCCTTGGCCTTGTCAAATTCCTGGAGGCCACCTGCCTTCCACCGCTGTGGCCCCTTCCCACCTGTCCCATCTGTCACCCCCCGGCTGCCTCTTCATCCTCAGGTGCCCAGCTGTAGGCCAGCTCTTCCTCTGGGCGTCCCTCCCAGAAGCCGTGGTCACACGCACCCGGGTGGTGAGGACAGCCTCCTCGCCTGGCATCCTTAACCACTCCCGCCACGGCGGACATTCGCAGGGTCCAGGGTTTTGGATGTGGGCATCTCGGGGGGCCGTTATTTAGCCATATGGTCTTCGACACAGAAGACGGAAACAAGGCACGAGCTTCCCCGTGCAGAGAGGACTCTCCCCTTGGAGCAAGCACCCGTTCCACTGGGCCGTTTATTTCAACTTCCCAGGAACGCACAGCCTTCCCAGAGGTCAGTTCATCTGGTGCCTGTATTATCAATACCCAAATCCTCTCTTGTACGTGCAGCCCCGTGGAGCTGCGGGGGACAGGGAAGATCTGCAGGTCTACCCTGCCTCCCGACGTGGGCTCAGTATGTGCTGAGGAAGGCCTGGTCGGGAACGTTTAACGGAAAGAGGCCCATAGACAGATTCAAGTATCCATGGTAATTACCTCCTCCTAAAACTTGCTTCAAACACATGGACATTCTTTGTATTTTCCAGATTGAGAACCAATCAACCGACAGATGCACGGTCGGGCTGGCACCCGACGCCTTCACTCGCACCTGGAATGACGTGGTGGCAGACCCAGCGTCACCGTCCGAGAGCAGGCCGGGGGACATCACTGGGCAGCTGCGTCGCACCGGGCACGGCTTTGGTGCTCTCGGCATTACGTCATAAATCTGCTCCCCGGTCCAAGCCCAGTGGGTGGGGAATCACTGACTTATTTTCCAAAGAGGAAACCAAGGTTTAGGAAGGTTGAATTAAATGCCCAACGCCCAGAGCTAGTGAATGGCAGACGCAAGGTTCACCCACGCCTTGGTCTGACTTCCAGGCTCGGCCTCTCAGGGCCACTTTCTGTTGCTGCAGCTGACGATGCTGCGGCGCGGCATGTAATACTGTAGGAGGTACGTTGGAAAAGGCCATCACAGCACCGATATGCCTGAGGACTGTCAATTCTTCCTTTCACCCAGTGTCCACAGCATCTACGTGAGGGTCATAAACTGCAGCGACTCTGAATCCTGGCAGACTCCCAGTCTCTGAGGACTTTGCTTAAGCGAAGTCAGACCACGGCCTGCCACCTCATCAGGCCCGCGTGTCCCATCTCCGGGGGCCGGGCCAGGACGCATCTGTAAAGGGCTCTGCTCCAGCTAGCCAGGGTTTGGCGACGGCACCACGCTCCTGTTCTCACTACCACCGATGTGTGGCTCCGTGGCTGATGCTCTTCTCAAGCTGTGGGTCTGCAGGTCGGCTGGGCTAAGAAGGTCCCCGGCACAAGGGTCTGGGCGGGGGCAGGTCTGCTCCTCATCCCCCGCCCCTCCAGGGCCGGCGGACTACAGGCATGTCGATGTCCCTCATGACGATGGAGAAGCATGAGTGGGCAGCCCCGACCACCCAAGGCCGTTTCCGGCACCTGCTCTCCTAGTGCCTGACACTTTTGCCTTGTCCAAAGCGAGTCACGTGGCCAAGCTCAAAGTCAGTGGAGATTAAGTGGCTCTGCCCTCCTGGAGGCCACGGCAGGGACCCAGCCCGGAGACGAGGACCCCACTGTAGCCCACCATAGGTTCTGTCTTCCTGACTGCAAGCCCCTCCCTTGCGCCGCCGCTTCAGGGGAGGAAGAAACCTTCTGCCTCCTCGTGTCTACACCGTGGCCGTTGGTGATCTTGACACACGTGAACTCCCTGCATCCATGACAACAGTCACATTCCAGACCGTGCGCTGGAAGATCCCGTATTCTCCAAGGCCTGCCAACCGAACTGCTCCTACTCTAACCTCGTGTTCAAGCTTGCTCTCTCTTCTCTGCTGTGCTGGGGTCCTAGGCCTCCACCCTGCTGGCCTCCCGGTGCTCAGGGCCTGCCTCCAGCACACGTACCCTTCCACACCCACCACTAACTCAGTCATTCTCAGAGTCTTATTACGTGGAGATAGCCGGTACCTCCCCCAGAAGGCAGGGAAGGGACCCTAACAGCACCTTATGAGCCCAGCTCAGCACTGTGCACCGCTGCCATGGCGAGCACAGTGTCTGCTTTTTGTTTCCTGAACTATGTGCTGGGTTATAATGACCAAGCAAGGAGTCATGAATAAGACACTCACACAGGGTCCAGAAAGTTGGAGAAAGCGAGGCTTCGCTGACATTACTCATGTCTACAGAAGAGTCCTTTGAACACAAGCCCACCACCAACCTCAGCCCATGGGGGCATGCATCTCTGGTATTTGGGAAATGTCAGCCGGTTGAGTTTCAGGGAGTCTGACGGCCACCGTCTCTCCTGAGGCTTGGCCCGGGGTCTTGAGTCACCCCCACATAGTGGGACGTCACGTTATGGCTGAGTGGGAATCGGGCGTGAACCTGTGCACAGCTCAAGCGGCAGGTTGCCAAGCTGAAGGAAGGCAGCACGGCAGGCCTGAGTTCCGGAGCCGGACTGTCTGTTACTGGATTTTGGGACAAGTTTGTTGACCTCTCTTGGCCTCCGTTTCACCATGATTCAAATGGCAACTCTAAAGGTCCCTCCTCACAGGTTATCAAGATTTAACAACTTCGTTTGTACAAAGCCCTTTGTGTGCCGTGGTCGGGTATGTAGTAAGCAATCCATCTGGGATTGCTATTATTAGTATAAATAAATATTAATTTGGATCAAATTGTAGTTGCAAAGCGGAGAGAAGAAGAAAAAAATCATAATTAGAGTTGTTAAATAACACTTGTTATAATTTCCCTGTGGTGCCTTCTCAAAATAAGGTCTTCTGTAAATGCCACTTCAAATCTCCGAGCTCAGCCGCTCACCCACCCGCCAGCTGTCCAGCGGGCCTGGCTCAGGGGAGCGGCTCCGAGCAGCCATTTCTTCTTCTCTGACAACGTGATGCCAGGGTGACCCGGTGGGAAAGTGACGTGGCTTATTATAACCACAGAATAAACAAGGCCTGGGATTTACATAACACCTCGGTTACCGACACCAAAAACGCACATCTAAGTGTGGAAGTGATGTCTGTATCCACAACAGCCCTGCAAAATCAGGAGACTTTGGTGTAGCACCCGGTTGGCAGATAAAGAGACGGACAAGAAATCCGATAACTCGTTCAGGGTCACCCAGTGTAGAAGTGAATACAATCACTTACAGAATCAATCGGTCAAGCAAGATGCCCCAACTGCCTTCCACGGACGAGCACAGCCAAGAAGAGGCGTGGCTGGAAAGAGCAGCCCTCCACCAGCACACTGGACCCCACGGAGAAGAAAGTCTGCGAACACGGCAGTGTTTAATGCCCGCGGGGGGGGATCTGACTGTTATGTATGGCTCTGAGCGGCCCTGCTGCGGTTCCCCCAGCATCTGACACGCCTCACAGAGCATTTTAAAACACAAAATCAGTCGTATCCGGAGTGCCAGTGCGCACTGGAGTATCTGGTGGGGAAACGCTGATGTGGGGAAATCACGGTGCAGAGAGAAGCTAGGGGTGCGCAGGAGAAACCCAGCGCCAGGTGAGCGCGTGAAGGGGCATCCCACTGGCCGAGGAAAAGGCGGGAAGACCCACGGCTCTGAGCGGCAGCTAATGGACAGGTAGATCTGGAGAAAGGTAGTTTCTGGGGATTTGGTGAGCCTTTAACTCAAGCTCAAACACATTAAAATTTGAAATATAGAAACAAAACAGGACAATGAGCAAAACGACTACCCGGGATTTTTTTTTTTTCCTGAGCAAATTTAGCAGTTCCAAATTTGACTCGTGACATCCATAGAGATACTATTTAAGTGTGTTTTAAAATTTGTGCTACTAGTTTGAAAACGGTCCTGTATGCTAATGCAGAAAGACTTCCGAGAGCTTCTGGAATGAAGGAGAAACCTGCAAACCCCACGGGAGGGACGTAGCTCACAGAAGGACCGTAACCGGAGGGCTCAGGAGAGAACCCCCACTTTCCGACTGCCACTGCCCTGATGGGAACACCACAGCCTCGGTGAACTTCGGCGTCGTGCTCAGGGCCTCATGGAAGCCTGGAGACTTCTCTCGGGGCCACAAACCTGTGACTTACATGAGGTTCATAACCTTAACCCTCCTGTGTCCACAGCGTCTCCAACTTTACTCTTGCTTTCAACTTGAAAACACGCTGTTTCCATCCTGGCCTGCTCAGCACACAGCTCCCCACATTTCCACAGGTCTGAAACCAGACAGACAGACAGACAGACCCCCAGCAGCGAGCCCTTTCCTCCTCGCAGTGCCCACGAGGGCACGCCGACTCGTCTCTGGGCTTCTTCCTCGGGGTCAGGACCCCGGACATCCGGGCTCTGCCCTCTCCCATCGTTCCTCAGCTCGACTGCCACGCAGCCGGAGGTCTTGCTGTCCATCCCTGCTCTGGCCAGTGTGTCCTCCGCAGCCCCCATGCTTCTAAAACCACAGAACACACATACACCTTATTTCCTAGACGGCGCTCCCCGAATTCTAGCCTGAGCAGCAGGAACGAAATCTAGACACCAACTCCTCTTAGACACTGCTCTCTGGCTCGAATCGTGGCCACGCTGGCGGCGTTGAGTCCTTCGGGCTGACCTGCAGGGTCCACATCCTTGCGTTTCGGGCGCCCGGCATTTGTTTCTTCATCCTTTGAGCCTCGTTTAAAGAACAGTTCCTTAACACAGATCTTTTCTGATCCTCCAAACTAAGGATCGCTTTTTCTCAACCCTCAACTCTCTGTCACCATATTCGGCTTGATACCTTTACAGCGTTTGGTTTGACACCTGTGATCTCGACTTACTTATTTATTTACCTGCTCATTATCTGACTCCGACACCTTTACTGCTGTGGGGAATCTATGTCTGCTTTATTTGCCAAACCTTACACTTTGCCTGAAACATGCCAGACGTAAGATCGCTATATATATATACATAAAACACCTATCTGGACATATGTGCCCACAAATATATATGTAAGTATCCATCAATCTGTCTTTGTAGAATAGATGCAAAAGTGAACGAGTGAGGAAAACCCCACAAAGGATTCCTCACAACAAAGGGATATAATTCGAATGCATGGTACATGATAGAAATGTACCATGCAAAGCATCCAAGACAGGACGATTCATTACTTAATTCCCTTCCATTTCTCCACCACAAAAGCCACGTGGGCCAGCGTCTCAGAGCATAAGCAGGACCTGCTGTCTATCACCTTACCTTTAAAATCCTCAATGACCCATTGCCTCACTTGGAAATCATAAATCAAATACAGCGGCAACATGAGAGCAGATCTCCTCGTTAATTCTCAATGAGTGATGAAAAGTGGTAACCGCGCCCAGCGCTGACGTGGTAGGCAGATTTATGAACTAGTTTGCGAAGAGATAGGGCAGTGGAGACCCAGCTTTCTGGGCTCATCTCTGCTACACACGGGCAGAGAACGCCAGATGGAATAAAAGTGCCCTGCTCTTCGCAGCCTCGCTGACCGTCCATCAGGGGAGCGCTTCTCTCGTCTTGTCCCTTACGGAGCCTCCGGGACAAACACCCTCAAACGGCGCTCACGGGGTGTGGTTGTTGACAGCAGAATGCATCCTCATTATCTTCCTACACAGGGATTCCTCCAGGTCCTGCTTTACATGTTCCCTCTGCTTCCTTTCGAACGTTGAGTCGCCTCTTAATGTCCTTTTTATGGCTGTCGGTGATACCTTTTTGTTGTTCAATGTGGAGGAAAGAAACTGTTCAATTATCTAATTACCAGCTCAGTAATTACTTTATCACCACTTAGGTATCGACTGAATCTAAACAGTGGTCGGCAGGGTTCGTCTTTGTGGTCTTCCTGGATTTGTCTCTTTACTGCCATCTCTTCTCTCTATCCACACTCTGGAGTGTGGGCGGAGTCCTTGGGCACGAACATGGGATTCTACTAGGCAGCTCCTTGCTTTCAGGTCTACATAGTAGATGGCCATTCAGCCTACGGTCTCCATTTCACAAGCAACACTCGGCAGACCATCTAGAGGAGAGCGGGGTCCATGCAATTCCATCTTGGTCTTCATTGTTGCATGTCTTCACTCTTTAGCCCGTAGATATTAGCAGAACAGGCCCCTCATGAGCTGACCCAGTGAGGTGTGCACATAACATCCTTATTGGAAAAGAAGCAGAGGGCAAGTCAAACTCACCAGGGCGGGGTGGGGGGGTAGGAGGCAGGTGGTCAAACCAGGTAACTGAGGAATCCTGGGAAAGAAGAGAAATAAAGCTAGATCTCAAAAATCCCTAAGAAAGTAGCCTGTGCAAGCTAGAATGGAAGGGCTCTTTACACTTGGAAGGTTCCCACAAGACACCCTGGCCAAGTGGAAGAGGCCAGTGTGGAAGGATCATGTTACAAAATAGGGTCACACAAGAAAGCCAGATTCCTACCAGTCTCAAGAAAAACAACAAAACAAACAAACAAACAAAACAATCCCGTGGATAGAAAATCCAGATGAAATCTGGCCTGGTGGGAAAATTGAAATTTAAATTTCATAACTCAAATGACTGCTAGAGGAAGAAGTCTGGTTGGCCAGGGGACAATGTAGGAAGGCAGGTGGCAAGAAGCGGGACCAGTCAGCGCCCCAGCTGAAAACAGAGGGCAGTCTGAGGAGGGCTCATTGAGAAACGGGGGTGTTGGGGAGCCACAGCAAACACTTCCATTACATGGAGCTCACAGCAGCTGAGTTGTGGCCACTCCCTGGCCTTGGGGGAGGGGAAGAGCCAAGTATGTTGGGGGCAGTCACGTTTGGTGGAGGGACAAGCCCAGCCCACTCAGGGGACCTTGTTGACCAGGCGCCAGGAGGGAAAATGCTCTGACCTCTCTCCCACCGAGCTTCTTCCGGGACCTCCAGAGAATTTCTCTGGCCAAACTGAGGTGGAATCCAGAGGGCCCTGAAGTCCCTTCATGTAGAATATGCAAGAGAACAGAGACAACGGGTCTGGGGAAACAAGAGAAAGACCCCAGGCACATCCAGTCAACGGAAGTCCTTCACGAAATGAGAGCAGTCGCTCAGCTCCTCACTCGCTGTGTGCCTCCCTTCATGTGGTTGGCGAGGGTCATCAGACGAGACGTAAGAGCGGATAAGAAGGAATTGGATCCGCATGTGGTAAGCACCTTGCAAGCCATCACGGACTTCTTATGTGACCTCAAGTCTCCTGGCTTTCATGTAACAGTCCCTAGGACACACAGACAGAATCTGTCTGTTCACTGAAACTGTGAAGTGCTATGTATGCAGAGAAAAGTCTTAGAATAATTCTCAATGAACAAAAATGACATCAACACAGACACAAGTTAAAAATATCATGGTATCACAAAGACCTGATAATCAGTAGAAGACAGAACAGCCTCAATAAGGACTTGTCACGCCTGAATAATTTCAGTTATTAATTTGTTGATGATTAATAATCATGTTATAAATTTATATGTGCCATCATTTATTCATTCAACAAATACTTCTGAGCCCCTGCTGTGTGCCAGTTAATGTTCGAGATGTGGGGATTGATGGCGCTGCATTAATCAAGGTGGACAAACTCCCTGTCCTCAAGAGGTTTACCATCCAATGGAGGGAGATCACTCAGAAGTAAACATAAACATAACCAGGATAATTTTAGGTAACTAAGGGTAGAGTAAAGCAAATAAACCATGTGATGGAATAAATGGTGTCATAATGGTGAGGGCAGCGTTCATTGGCTGATTCCGGAGAGCTTACACGGAGGGGACCCACTGAAAGTCTGGTGAGTCAGCTGAGACACAGAGATTTCCAGGCAGGGGAATGGCGAGTGTGGACACTGGAGGTAAGCGTGAGTTTCAGGAACACCAGAGGACAGAGGATATGAAACCTACCAGCAAGTGAGTCAGTTTGAAGAAATGAAGTCAAGGAATTAGAGGGGGTCAGACCGTGAACGGGGCCCTTGGGTCTTGGTAGGAAATTTAAATTTTATTCTTTGCATAGATGAAACTACATGCAATAGTTTGAAGCAGACAAGAAGGCTATGCACACTGTGTTTTAAAAAGAGGTCCCTGGGGGCACCTGGGGGGCTCAGTCTGCTGGACACCCAACTTCGACTCAGGTCACGATCTCACGGTTCATGAACTGAACCCCACATCAGGCTCTGGACTGACAGCTCAGCACCTGGAACCTGCTTCAGATTCTGTGTTTCCCTCTTTCTCTGCCCCTCTCCCACTCACACTCTGTCTTCTCTCTCTCAAAAGAAATAAAAACATTAAAGGAAGGCAGGAAGGAAGGCAGGCAGGAAGGAAGGAAGGAAGGAAAGAAGGAAGGAAGGAGGGAAGGAAGGAAGGAAGACAAGGAGCTCTCCCTGGAAGTTCTGAGGAGCATGGGTCAAGTGGGGGTGTGGGAGGTAAGGGGAGGAAGGGAGACCAAGGGAGGGCAAGAGATGAAAGTATCTTGAACTTCAGGAATAGCAAAAGAGATCAAATTCAAGACTATACTTTGGATGGGGTGCCTAGGTGACTCAGTTGGTTAAGCATCTGACTCTTGAATTCAGCTCAGGTCATGACCTCACAGCTTTGTGTGATTGCGCCCCACATTGGGCTCTGTGCTGGCAGCCCAGAGTCTGCTTGGGATTCTCTCTCTCCCCCTCTAGTTGCCCTTCCCCCACTCGTGCTGTCTCTGTTTCCCTCAAAATAAACAAATAAACTTAAGAAAAATTTAAAAAAAGACTATACTTTGGAGACAAAACTAAGAAATGGGGTTCTCAGTTGGCTTTAGGGTAAGAGAAGTCAGTAACATGGAGAACTCTTAGGTTGTTGGCTTGAGAACCAGGTAGAATGGCGTGTAATTTATTGAGGTGATGAAACCAAGGGAAGAAACAGTTCAGGGGAAAAGAAGAACTCATTAATTTTTAGACTATGGCAGCCATGATTTATTAGGGACACGGATCCGATGGTGACAAAACCTATCTCATCATATCACTGTGGACAATGAGAACTGACATGAGTCAGAATGAGAGCACATCTATCATGTATTCATTAGCTGATTCATCTGAAAATATTTATGAACACTTAGTATGCATTAAGAAATATTTTAGATACCAAAATTAACCATGAAAAAAAAGACAAAAAAAATTCACACCCTCATGGACTTGCAGAAAATCAAGTAAAACTGATGGCATTTCAGATGATACTTGGGCTGTGGCAGTAGCACAAGACAGGGTCAGATTCGGGGTCCACTGGGAAGGCAGAGTTATTTATCAGGATCAACCAAGAGACCAGATGCCGGGTCTGACAGCGAAGGACTCCTCAGGCTGGCTCTGAGCAGCGGGAATAATGGAATTGCCATTAACCGCAATGGATCGGTTTCAAGGAACAATGTGTTTGGAGCGTGAAGATGAGAGATGCAGGAGAGAGATGTCTCTTATCCCGGAGGTGTTCTGGAGCCGGCCATTGGGAAGTACTCCAGGCTAGATGCATGCGCTCCGGAATTATCAGTGAATAGGTAATACTCAATGTCACAGGGAAGGATGAAATCACCAAGGGACGCAATGTGGGCAGAAAGAAATTCTAAAGACTTCCTCAGAGCAGAACAGGTGGGCAGGTGAGAAGGAGTGCATGAAGAAGATCAAGAAAGAGAAGCCCATGAATTAGGAAGAAAGCATGAAGCGTGTGTTGTCTCGGAAACTTGGAATTCCACAGAGGGTGTTGTTCTCTGTTCAGAATTTCAATTAATGGATTGAAAGAGGAAGTTGATAGCATGCTAATCATATTACACATGACATAAAGCTGAGAGTTATAATCAAAATGCTCAATCACAGATTCAGGATCCTAAAATATTTCAACGGGCTATAATGACGATGGAGGGTGTCCAACGAGATTCAATTTTAGAAAGAGACGCCACGTCTAGCTTCCTGGCACAAAGCCCTCACCACACTAGAACAGTCACGGTCGAGATGCGTGAGCACCAGCATGTGAGAAAGACAAAGAGGTCTGTGTGACTGGCAGTCGGCAGCGCAACGTGGCTCTTCCCAAGGAGTCTTGGCAGGCTGGTCGGCAGGCATCAGCAGGAATACGGTGCCCGAAGTGAGACACCAGCACACGGCTCAGCTCTTCCTTGGTCAGCCATTTCCAGGTCTGGGACTACAAGTTCAGTCTGACACCCAAAGCAACACTGATGGGCAATAGGATGAAGAAGAAGAGAATGTCCTCTCCAAGAACCCGACTCAACCCAAGGATGTTGACATAAGAATACCCAGCACAGTCAGAGAATAACAGTCGTTGGAGGAACGGAGGGATATTCAAACCTGAAAGACCCCGTTGGTGGGACACTGTGCTGAGGATTTACCAACGCCTTTCTAGGTGGGGAGCGATGACACTGGCCAGCTCCCATGTAGTTAGGAAGGGCAGGAGACAACAGCGGGAGAGGCGGAAGGTAGGCAGGGGTTAGATCCCAGGGGGTCAGCCTCATATGCTGTGCTAAACATTGTGGTGTCTCTTCTAAGAGCAACAGGATGACGTTAGTCTGTTTGATGCAGGAAATAGGGACATCCTCAAAGTCGAGTTTCTAAATGATTACTATCTACATGCACGTAGGGAGCAGAGCAGCGAACGGTCCGGAGTGGATGACGTGTCTATAACGATTTACAGCAGAAAGGACAATCTGAGCTACGATATTGGCAGTGGACACCAGAATAAAAGGACAGGTTTGAAAAACAGGAGGCAAGATCAAAAGGACTTGGTATTGGGTTGGACACAAGGAAATGGAAGATTATGGTGTCAAAAGTGACTTGAATGGTAACAAAAGGAAGAAGCCATGCACTAGAAATTCACATTACAAATCTCTCTCCCTCTGTATATATGGACAAAATAGGATATCTATCTATCTATCCATCCATCCATCCATCCATCCATCCACCCATGTATCATATCTGTCTATCTATCTACCCATCCCCATGTGTCTTTAGATCAGTCAACCCTGCATTATCTGTTTCTATCACCCTCACCCATCTCTACATTTCCCCATATCTTAATCTATCATATCTATGTACATAGAATGGCCTGAGTTTCCTTAAGAAGGTACTGCATTATGTCCTATACCCAGAAAATACCAGAAAAGAGCCGAGGCAAATCCTTCGTGGGGATGCTGTAGAGGGAATTCTATCACATTACGGAAAATTAATAGGTTCTTTTGAAACGTATCCACAGATCTTTCTAACAAAATGTTAAGAATCCCATTAAATGGATGGGGCCCATGTGGCATTATTTCATAGATAAGAAACGGGAGGCACCAAGATAGAAACGTGCCGAGCTTACTCTGGGAAGAGGTGGCAGAAACGTGGGTTTTTCCTTGTGAGCCTATTTTCTCCTCTCGTTCAGAAAGCTTGAACACCGCACCTCCATCACTTAGCCGTGTGACAGCACCGCTCTGCCGCCTTCCAGTCTGGAGATAAACGTGTCCAGGACCATTGCAGGAACACACCTTCCACATCCGTCTGTGTGCGGGGTTAACGTCGTGCCTCCTGTCCTTCTGTAGGCACACGGATGTGTCTGGTATCATGCACGCTTGCTTGGAGGGCACGTGCTGGCTCTGTGCATTGTTTCTGGCTGAGCTCCACACTTAAATCCCGGACATCGGCGAGCAAGAGTCTGGAGTAATTATGCTGAGTGAAATAAGTCAGTCAGAGAAGGACAGATATCATGTGTTTTCACTCATGTGTGGATCTTGAGACAGTGAACAGAAGACCATGGAGGAGGGGAAGGGGAAAAAAATAGTTACAAGCAGAAAGGGAGGGAGGCAAACCACAAGGGACTATTAAATACAGAGAACAAACTGAGAGTGGATTGGGGGAGGGAGGGAGAGGAAGGGGGTGATGGGCGTGGAGGAGGGCGCTTGTTGGGGTGAGCACTGGGTGCTGCATGGAAGTCAGTGTGACAATAAATTATATTCATAAAAAAAAGACAGGCTCTCTCCAGCCATGTGAATTTCAGTAACTTATTTCTTTCCACAAATCTCAAGTTTTCCCATCTGAAAAATAGCCACGATGCCCCTCTGGTGATATTGCCATGAAGCCTGAATAAGAAGTTTGGTAAAAGAACCCATATAGTGAGTCAGGTAGTAAAACACAGTTACCACCAATGTGCTTAGTAAAGGAGATGGTCTGTTTATTTTCCAGGGTTGAATCCATTCTCAGTAGTTGAAGTCCATGTTCATTACCAGAAAGGGAATTTCATTAAGCCAGAGATGGGTTTTCTAGAAAGACATGAGTCCTGGGTTCCATCACCACACCTGGACTCAGTTACTGGGAAGTTAAACTTGCCATCTGTCCCCTATCTCAGAAATGAGTTCAATTCAACTTTTTCCTATTATTTATTTATCCTAATTTTTTTTATGTTTATTTATTTTTTGACAAGACGACAGAGAGGGAGAGAGAGAGTGAGCGAGTAAGCCAGGAGGGGCTGAGAAAGAGAGGAGGAGACAGAATCCCAAGCAGGCTCTGCACTATTGGCACAGAGCCTGACGTGGGGCTCGAACTCAGGAACCGGGAGATCATGACCTGAGCCAAAATCAAGAGTCGGAGGCTTAACCTACTCAGCCACCCAGGAGCCTCAATTTCTTCCTACTTTTTAAAGACAAACCTGTCATGTGCTGTGAGAGTAGGGACTATCTAACACTCTTCTATTGAGTAAAAGCATTAACTGGCTGGTCACACACATTTTCGAAACGGAAATGTAAAATTTATGGGAAGAACTCTCAGGTCTCTGGTAACAAGCTTAGCAAAATCCTTAATCATTCCATTGTGTTTCCATATGTCGTTTTATCATCCTTGCATAGAACTACGAATTCACAAGGACCAACGGCCTCCATTTCCATTTAAAAACGGTCCGGAAACCAGATATACATGGAACACACATGGCAGCCTAATACTTTGTCCCTACAGTTTGTTTCTGACAGGCTTAGGGACAATAAGTCCCATAAAAGTCACTTGGAACTGCCGCCACCATATCACTAAAGTAGTGATTCTGAATAATTCCACACAGGGCCGTCATTCTGTGGTAGGATACATCCACCTCCTTCCACAAGGCATAGAAAGTCCCTTCTTCCTATTACAACCAGCTTCTCTCATGGTTTTCCCATTAAAATGCTTAAATACCAACTTTCCCCATCTTTTCTGACCTAGTCATGCTACCGTCTGACATGCACGGTTGTTCCAGCCCTGGAAAGAGGGATACACATCCGCTTGTTGGAGATGGCTTTCGGGTTAACAGCTAAGCTCTGGGAATGGACGCAAAACAGATCAGACACAAAAAAAAAAAAAAAAAAGTCTAGCATTAGTTGAATTAACAGACCAGAGAATCCCTACCAATGAGCTGAAGTAGACTGATCGGGAATAACATTGACCATTCGAGGGAACTACGGTCAGAGGTAGTTTGGAGTCAAGCTTAAGACCGTCAGAAAACTCTGTAACATTTGTTAAAATTCCTTTTGATGGAGATTTCATGGGTTAGAAATACATTAAGATTTTTTTAAATGTTTATTTATTTTTGAGAGAGAGAGAAGAGTGAGGGGGGGGCAGAGAGAGAGGGAGACACAGCATCTGAAGCCCCCAGCGGTCAGCACAGAGCCCAACGCGGGGCTCGAACCCACGAACCATGAGATCACAACCTGAGCTGAAGTCCACGTTTAGCCGACTGAGCCACCCAGGTGGTCCTAAATAAGCTCATTTCAAAGCTTTCAATCTTGGCTGAAGCCCAGTCTCAAGGTGTAACATCACCAACAGAGCACGCTGACTAAGTATCGACAGTGAGCTACAGCTGATCAGGGCTTCTGTTCCGGGAAGGACCGCGGGGGCCCTGGTGACGCCCTGGGATGGGGGTGACTTGTTTCCCAGGGGGCACCGGGCTGGTTTACAGCGTGCACGTTCTTTCTCCGCGTGTCATCATTTTTACTCGCCAAGCACCTCTTCCGTGGGACATTTTTGTTGTTGCTGAAGGCTTTAATATTTGGCTGTTCATAAAATGATAAGGTAGGTGCGGGATCTCCTTCACCCCAAGCGCTGTGCAAGCATGTGTCCCGAAGTTTTCCACTGTTGTCCCAGGCCACCTCGTGTCATACCATGCCTCCATTCTTCCTTCTCTCCTTCCTGCCGAAACCTTGGCTTTATTCCATCCTGACTTACAGCTTGTGAATCGGACACCAGCCCAGCCGGGCACGACCAGACTCCCCCATGGCGCTGGTGGGTGTACGAGGTCTGCTTAGGCCAATCGGAATATCTGGTGATGTGTCCAGGCTGGGGGCAGGTGACGGCCTCACGTGGCACAGTCTGACGGCCAGGAAGGACTCCCACGTGACAGATGGAGAGGTGTCCTTCCTCTGGCCGGAAGTGAGCAACCCTCTCTTTGCTCCAATGGTTGCTGAGAAGCAAGGAGGGAGGAACAGACCAAGTAACAGCCAAGACCGAGCATGCTGGGCTGGTTGCCCGCTGTGTGCAGGCTGCCCTCTAGATGCCCAGTGGGGCCCGGCAGGCACATGTCAAGTGGGGTTCCCGTTGCTTGCGCTCCAAAATCACCGCCAATGATGACACACTGGTGCCTCGTAAATGCAAGACAGCCCCGAGGAGCCCCTCAGTCTGCTGGGCACACGCTGCGGGCCCGGGACAGCTGTGGGGTGGGTGCCAGTCCAAGCGCAGGACAGGGGAGGGGGCATCCCGGCTGAAGCCGTGAGGCAGGGACACAGGGGCGGGCTTCCTCAGCCTGTCATAGCACATGGTTACAGTAATATTTATACACGTTTCTATTCATTACACATAAAAACACATATCCTATGTCCTCCTGGTCCCATTTCTCTGGAGAGCCGTGGCGAGCGCAGGAGGAGGGAAAGGAGAGAAGACGGTCTGTTTTGCCGAAGCAGGAGTGAGGAAAAAAGTCTGCAGGAGCATTCATATCTTCCTTTTTAAAGCAGAAAAAATAAACCGAGTTCAAGGGTAAAGCAATCATTTTTGTTTGGGCTAAATTTAATGGGTAATTTACTTGCACAACTGGAAGACTGGTTTATACCAACTCAAAAAACAGATTTCTTCCCCTAATTTGCCCACATTGGGAAGTCCTGAGCCTGCATTTACTACCCATCGTGCAAAGACTAACAGACTAAAGAGCTCGTGGAGTTGTTACCTAACCCGTGTTTTACTGTAGCTACACACCAACTCCAGCTTCCACGGAAATCTCCTGTTGCCTTAGTATCCGTCAAGAAAATAACGGTTTTGTTGAAAACTTCTGAGTTAAACAACACTGGAAAAATAGTTAAGTCCTACATGAGGAAACCACCACTTGGTGAAAATACATATGCGAGTGGGCTAGTTTCAAAATTTTTAATGTTCACTTATTATTTATTTTGAGAGAGAGAGAGAGTAAGAATATCACGCAGGCTCTTTGCTGCCAGCGCAGAGCCCAACACGGGGCTCAATCCCATGAACCATGAGATCATGACTTGAGCCGAAATCAAGAGTCAGATGCTTAACCAACTGAGCCACCCAGGCATCCCTCAAATTTTTTTAAAATACATTTTTTTCTAACTAGGGACCTACATGTAATTGCCAACACATTTATATTGAGGTTCTTTGAGTTTTGTATGGAAAAGTAATTTCTGACACTCCCCTGTGCCTCAGAGCCAGGCCTGGAGACTGCTGAACAGCTGCTCCGAGATGAACACTTTTTTTAAAAAAAATTTTTATGTCTTTTATTTATTTTTGAGAGACAGAGAGAGACAGCGCGAGCAGGGGAGGGTCAGAGAGAGAGGGAGACAGACTCTGAAGCAGCTCCAGGCTTTGAGCTGTCAGCACAGAGCCCGACGCGGGGCTTGAACCCACAAACCGTGAGATCATGACCTGCGCCGACGCCGGACGCTTAACCGACTGAGCCACCCAGGCGCCCCGATGAACACGTTTTAAGAGGAAGAAACAAACATTCCCTTTAGAATATTCGGGCCTGTTCTTCACGTGCGGTTCTGTCACACCACGTCTGCATTTCAGTCTTGAGCTCTTATTACAAAGACAACCAATGCTTCATTCATGTCCTGCAGGTGACTGCACAGGGGGGAGGTGTCAGGTGTTGTGCGGGTGCACATCCTGAGGCTAGACGGGGTGGGTTCTACAGGAGCCTCTGCACTGGCCCTGGGATGGTCATGTGACCACATGGACCAATGAGATGGAAGACTGCTTACAGGAGGCGGGCTCTGATGCTCTGACTAAGGCTGTAACTCAAACGCGATGGGCTGGCTCTCGGGAGTGGAGAATGGAGTCGGGTGGCAGAAAGACTCACCCAGGTGACCGAGGAAGCCACCACGTTCATCTCATGGTGTCTACTTCTGGACTTATTTCACGTGCAAAAGATGAACTCCCATCACCGCTAAAGCCGTTATATTTGGGGGTCTCTATGTCATGTAGCCAAATGGATCCAATCTTACATGATGAGCAGGTAAGTTCTGATTTCTGCATAAAACCAGTTTGGACTGGATGTGAAAAGTCCTAACAGACTCACTATTGTCATCATGTACCTGTCCACCGGGCCAGCTAAGACTGCCATACAGAACACGACCACTATTACTATTTACATTTTTAAGTTTAAATTATTTAAAATGTTATAAGTTAATTGAGTCACATCCTCCTAGGAAGCAGAAATACTATAATTATTCTAGGAAGTAGAAATACTATAATTATCTGCATTTTACAGGTGAAAAAAGTAAGGTACAGAGAGAGAGGCCATTTGACTGACCCAAGATCTACACAGTCACAGACTCTCAGTGATGTGAATTCAGCTCACCCGGTTCATCCTACACTTCAGCATGTGTTTCGAGCTTCCACTGTGATCAGACACTGCTCTAGGGGCTGCAGATGCAGCGTCAATACCGCAGGCGTTTTGGTCTTGACAGACTGGGCAAAATCAACCTGGGACATGCTAGGTACCAAGAGGCACCATGGAGAGAGGAGACGAAGATGAGGGACGCGCACGCTCTGGACACGGGCTGCTTCCTGACGAGGCTGTATTTTATGGACCGTGATCCTGACCGCCTGCTACAGGATGCTTGAATCCGAACTGACGCTAACACGGAAGCCGGGTGGAGTGGGCAGTTATCTGAAAATCTCATGAGTCCTGATATTGGGTTCAGGTGATCTCTGTGAGAGACACAGAAGAGATTTCACAGATACAAGAGACGCCCCGGGCTCGGCGGCGGACAGCCCCGAAGGCACAGGGACAAGCACTCGACTTCGCTCTACGTGCAGTGGGTTCACCCGCTGGAAGCTGCCGAGACTTCGGAGGCACTGGACTGAGCCAGCCTTTGGGACGTGGTCCAAGAAGCAGGAACGCGCTGGGGCTGGAAGCTGGGAGTTTGTTGGGCACATGCTCTTAAATCAGCGTCCAGTTCTCTTTCTGGACAGTTCTCTTCAACTCTGATAATGAGGTTCACCAAAAGGTTAATGGCGGCTGTACTGCGGACGAGCTCTGCCGCCGTCCAGGGGATGTCGCCCAAGAGGAAGTGAATCGGAAGAGGGGAGGTTACTCAGGCAGATTTAGGAAGAATAACTGCCAGGGATGTGGGCGCTGCCAGGGCTCTGACAAGGTGGGCGGTGCTCCGCAGACTTCAGAGAAGGGTTTGCTGGCGCAGGGAAGCCACAGCGCGGCGCTGAGCGTCAAGCCCGAGGAGGGGGGTGCCCGGTTCGAGGGAGGAGCCGGGCTCCCTCCGCCCGCGCAGGCTGACCAGGATAGGTGGGACTCTCCACTGGGTGGAGCAAGCGGGAAACACTTCTCTCCCGCAACAGTGCTTTTCAAAGTGGCTTTGAATTGTAGGGATCCCTTCCTTCAAGGAGGTTACCCTTTATGTCATGACTGGGTCATGGAGGAGGGCCACCGTCAACCTCCTAAGGAGGAGCTCAGTCGAGGCTAAGAAAAGACTCATTAATAGACACTTCTCCAAAGAGGACATCCAGATGGCTAACAGACACATGAAAAGATGCTCTGCGTCACTCATCATCAGGGAAATACAAACCAAAACCACACAGACGCCACCTCATGCCAGTCAGAGTGGCTAACATGGACAGCTCAGGAAGCAACAGATGCTGGCAAGGGTGTGGAGAGACGGGCACCGTCCTGGATGGTTGGTGGGAATGTGCACTGGTGCAGCCGCTCCGGAGAACAGAATGGAGGGTCCTCAAAAACTTAAAGAGAACTACCCTATGACCCAGCAATTGCACTACTAGGTGTTTATCCAAGGGACACAAAAATACTGATTCAAAGGGGCACATGCACCCCAGTGTTTATAGCAGTGCTATTGACAACAACCAAAGTAAGGGAAGAGCCCAAATGTCCATCAACTGATGAATGGATAAAGAAAATATAATGTATTTATATCTGTATCTATACCTATATTCACACACACACACACACACACACACACACACACACACACAAAATAGAATATGATTCAGCAACGAAAAAGAATGAAATCTTGCCATTTACAGCAACATGAATGGAACTGAAGAGTATTATGCTAAGTGAAGTAAGTCCGTCAGAGAAAGACAGACATCATATGATTTCACTCATATGTAGAATTTGAGAAACTCAACAGATGAACACCGAGGAAGGGAAGTAAAAAGAAGATAAAAACAGAGAGGGAGACAAACCATAAGAGACTCTTAACTATGGAGAGCAAGCTGAGGGCTGCTGGCGGGGAGACAGGTGGGGGGTGGGGAAGATGGGGGGTCGGCGTTAGGAGGGCTCTTGTTGGAAGGAGCCCTGGTGTCACAGGTAAGAGAGGCATCACTGGGTTTATGCCTGAAGCCAAGACCACACTGTATGTTAACTAACTTGAAAAAAAAAAGAAAGAAAAGGTCCCGTCTCTAGTAGACCAGGAACGGCCTTAAAAATTACATACCACAAACTCTAGTTTTCTGTATAATAGCCTTTATATTTAGTTATATGGAACCAATTTGATGGTAAACTATTAAAAAAATAAACATTTAAAAAATTTAATGCTATTCTAAAAACAAAAGTCAGTAGACTTTTGCATAGTATCCGTCTTTTTTTTAATAAAGGCAAAACATAAAAAAAAAGAAAAAATTTTTAAACAGCGTACTTCTGGGTGACACGTGTAAATTACATGGAATTCAAATTCCAGCCTCCGTGGACGGTTTTGGTGTCACCAACCCCATCCGTGCATGGGCTGCAAGGTGAAAATCTGTCACCACAGAGGCCGCGAGGCTGCAGGAGTGAAAATCCGTACTGTCTGTGCCTTTACAGGAAGTATTTGCCGACCCCCCTGCCCGCAATCCTATGTGAGTTAATGCCCTTTTTCAAGAACAGAGATCTGCATAACAAATTAAGAAGCACCAAGTTTATCCCCATATGAGGACGTAATGAATGTAAGGTGGCCACACACGTGCTGAAAAGTCACTACGATGTCTTCAGGGCATTATAAAGGAGACATAGCAGGAAATGGCTTGTGATAAAATAATACACATGTAGCACACGAACTGCAGGGCGGGGCTGGGCTCCACCACAAGGCGCGGAGGCACATCGGACCCTCTCCCCTAAACGCAGCGGGGCAGGAACTCCCCTGAGCAGGTGCGGACGCCGCAGCTGGTGTCGCTGCTGCTTAATGACCATGGGCGGACCGGAGCTGGTGCTTCCGGAACAACATGGCCATTTAGAAACGGGGGCCTAGAGTACACGGAACCAGGGCAGTAAAATCCCCAAACTTTGCCTTCAGCCTCCACCTGGTCTTCTTTCCTTGCCTTCCATTGACTGAATCCAGAGGACCAGGCAGCGCCTTTGAGGCCACGGGCACAGGAAACACTCCCAGGGCCCAGAGCAGGGTGGAGACGGTGGGTCAGAACAGAGCAAGGGGAGATTACACAGACCGCCCTCTGGGAAACAGCACACTGGCCCCTGGTTTCCCGAGCCAAAGCTTCGGAGCCGTGCTGTCTCATCTGAGAGCCATTAGCATGCATGGCTGTTTAAGTCTAAATTACAGCTGGCCCTTACACCACACAGGTTTGAACTACACAGGTCCACCTGTACGTGTTTTTTTTCCGATAAATAAGGTATCGTACTATAAATGCATTCTCTCCTCCTTGTCTTAATGCCATTTATTCTCTCTGCATGCTTCATTGTAAGAATACAGTGTATAATACACAGAACATCCAAAATCTGTTCATTGACTGTTCAGGTTATTGGTAAGGCTTCCGGTCAACAGTAGGCTATCAGTAGTCATGTTTCTGTGGCCCTCTAAGTTACACACAGATTTTCAACTGTGCAAACGGTTGGTGTCCCTAACCTCTGTGTTGTTCAAGGGTCAAGGGTAATTAAATCACATAAAAATCCAGGTACTCAGCGACATCAGTCATGTTTCCAGAGCTCAATGACCATGTGTGGCTGCCATATTGGATGGCTCGGGTAATAAAACATTTGTGTCAATTCAGAAAGTTCTATCAGACAGCACTGTCTCCTCTAGACTCATTTCTGGCCTCGCCCATTCAAATAAACTCTTGGTCTTGTCTCTAACCAGATCCTGATGCCGAACTTAGAAAGTATATCGAGGTCTTCCATTTGTCTTCCACACTGCCATCATCGCCGTGGACCCGGTGCTCAACCCGTTCTGCCTGAACCACTAAAGAGGCACTCAACATGGTCTTCCTACTTCATTGCTCACACCCACCAATTTTGTTCTCCTCTTGGGTATTCAGAGTGATGTTTTCAGAGTAGATCATGAATCAGATGAGATTTAAACGCAATGAATGAGAAATCCTAATGTCCACCTCCTGGCTGGTGAGGGTATACATAATCCAGAGCCTGCCTCCTCGACCTCATCCTCGCTGGTCACTACTCCCCTGCTTTCCTCAACCTTTCCATCCGGAGCACCCCAAGCTGGCCTCTGCCGTGGGTCTTGGCATCCACTTTCCCTTCTGTCTGGAAAGCCGGCTCCTGTCAGGTCTTCCTGCGCTGGGTCCTTCCTGGCATTCTGTCTCGGTTCAAATGTCCCCTCCGCAGTGATGTTCCAGCCTCCAGAGGCTCGGCTTGCTACACCCCGTTTTATCTCCTGCCAGGCACAGATCGGTTCTGAGCTCATCTTGCTCAATTATTGCTTTACTCATTTACCAGCCGCCCCCCTGAATGGGGAGCGAGCTCTGTGGGAACCCCGAGATGAAGGCCAGTGCCTTGCACCCGCTGGGAGCCCAGGAGCCGTGGGGATGGACGGCGCGCCTACCACGTGCGTGACATGATGAGCACATGTGCGCACCGAGAGCAGCTGGTGGCCCACGAGCCGGGGCTGTGATAAGCACACAGCGACCAACTGCAGACGCGCTCCGACTTATTTTGTGCCGTGTCGCTTTAAAGGCGTTGAGGCTCAGCCGCCGCCCCGTTATAAATCACCTCCGGAGAGGACGCCTCATTAGGGGCATCAAAGGCACCCGAGTGGGCTGAAAAGAAAAGGCAGTGGCTTTGTGCATAATAAATAATTCATTTTCAGACGACCTTCCTATTTCAAGGAAGACTTACCAATTTCATATTTTTTATGAGTGTGTTTTGTGGATTTGCATCTTTCCAAGATGTTTTTGCATCCTGAAGTGATCAGCAGTCTGAACCCCGTTTTCACAGGGAGGACAGTGACGGGCACTGGTGGAGAGCGCGGGCTCCGGAGCCCGTCCATCTGGAATCTATTTCCAGTTTGGCTTCTTGGCCGGACTGTTTGGGGCATCCTCCAAGTGTGTCCCCTCCTGCATCTGTGAAATGGGGAGAGGCACAGCCTCGCCGGGACCCCTGTGGGGATTTAATGACTTAATATACAGAAGGAGGGGTGGGTGGGTGCTTCAGTCAGTTAAGTGTCTGACTCTTGATCTCAGAGTCGTGCGATCAAGCCAGCGCTGGGCTTCTCCCTCTCTCTCTCCCCAGGATGTATGAGGAGGGAGGGGGTGACCACAGAGCTGTGACTGGTATGTAATTAGCATCAGGAATCTGGTGTCGTTACTGGTAATGCTGTCTGAGGCAGCGGTGACTAATCACCAAGCACAAAGCGAGAATACTTCTTGAAGCAGATTTTTCTCAAGGGCTATTGCAGCAACTTAATTTGCACTTGGTGGAGAAAGTATAAAAATGAAAGCAGGGGTGTGCTATCCCGTGTGACTGAATTTTCAAAAAGTCTGCATAAAACAACAGAGGGTATCTGGCATATTAATTAACAGGCTGACACAGGAGAAGAATACCATGAAAAGTCAAACAAAAAAGAGCCAAGAATCTGCTTTCATGCCAAACATGAAAAGAAATTTCATTACTGGAGCCAGGGAAGGTAAGTTTCCTACCGTAAGGGGGGGACCTCCTTTCTGGCTCTGACCACGGCAAGGGACCGTCAGGGCACGGGACCTGTGCTCACTTCGGGGGCGATGGGGGACAAATGACCCTGTGTTGCCCCAGCTCCGAGTGCCTGCCGGGGGGCGGAGAGGCTGCTCTCCGGGCAGCGACCATGGGCGGTCCCTGCCTTCTGCCGGGTGGAGAGGGTCCAGGCTGCCGGGAGAACACAGGCCAGGCGGATACGCCAGGAGGTTAAGTCAGGAAGGTTCTGGAGATTGGGGGCGTGTGGGCCGATGAAAAAAAGTTCATTTTCCACTTGACTCTTAATGCGGGGCTTAGGGGCACCGACCCCAGCACAGTCGAAAATCCCCATATAACTTTTGAGACCCCCCCCCCAACTTACTATTCACAGCCTACTGCTGACTAGCATCCTTAGTGGTAATATATATAGTCAGCACATTTTGCATATTCTGAGTATTATACTGTAATCTTTCAATAAAGCAAGAGAGATGCGATAAAGGTTATTAAGAAAAGCATAAGGATGGGCGCCTGACTCTGGCTCAGGTCATGATCTCTAGGTCTTGTGGTTCGAGCCCCACGGTGGGCTCTGTGCTCACAGCTCGGAGTCTGGAGCCTGCTTCCGATTCTGTGTCTCCCTCTCTCTCTCTCTGCCCCTCCCCTGCTCACACCCTGTGTGTGTCTCTCAAATAAATGAACATTAAAAAATAAAAATAAAAAAGAAGAGGTACATGTGCCAGGGAGGGAAGGTGTTGTTTAATGATTACCTTCTTATAATCCCAAGAATCGCGTAAGAAAAGAGCTTGGGGGTCGGTCAGGTGAGTGAAGTCTGGCCGGGTCTACACTTCACAGCACGAGCCTGCAGGTCTCTGGGCTGCTGAGTCCCTCATTCACACTAATGAGCAAAAGGCATTTTTGTGTGGCATCAACGGTAAGTCAGGAGCGGCACTCTGGCATCTGGCTGCCTCTACTTTGCAAGGGGGCTTGAAGATTGGAAGGGCCTAGGTGGGGTTCAGACAGGATGGGATGAGGAAGGGCACAGAGGGTACCTAAAGGAATGTACTAGGGTGATGTCTTCCCAAACATCTTGGGCATATGGCTCTTGTCTCTTACAGCTCCTGACGGCGTGATCTGAACCGTCAAAAATACCTCAAGGATGTCTGCATCCTCTGACCTGACTACTGTCCCCGCTGTGCACAAGGAAATCGTGCGCTGTGCAGAGCAGAAGAGTCAACAACGATCACGTCAGGCTGTGGGGACCAAGGACGACTCCCTGGAAGAGGTGGCAGGGAGAGATTTACGAGATGCGTTTGTGCTCTCGTTAGAGTCACTTTTGAGGTCATACTGCACTTCGTGAAGGGCTCACAAGGCATCTGACTCTGACTCTGTTAAAAAGCCCTGCTGGCCTTCCCCGAGGACCCGCAGACCCGTCGACGCCCTCACACCCTCGTAAATATCACAGAACCTCACCATCGCCAAGCCGTTCACGGGGGCGAGAGGCTTCTGACTTTCAAAGATCGTGACACTCCCCCTCGACTGTATCTCCTGGTTACGTCCTCCTGGACGTCTCGCCCCTCCTGATGACGCACACCCAGGAATCAGGGCTGGGCGACATGCAGTGGGGACCCCACCGGGAGCCCAAGACAGGAGGCGCGATCCTGCACCCCACCGGCTCGCCCTCCCCAGACTTGGAGCAGCGCCCACAGCTGCTGTATCCGAACAGCCCCCGCCCGGCGGGATCCAAACCCTGTTCGTTTCAGTTCAGAGTGAAGAGCACGGGCTCCTGTTTTCAAAGACTAGCTCGTCCAGCACTCACACTGGTAAATACCAGTTATTACGGGGATCCTGGCGGAGGCCCCAAACGCGTGCTTTACCCCAGCCCTGGAGGCAGGTAAGGGAGAGGGATGTTGAAGAGCCTCCCTCCCCAGCCCCACCCAGAAAGCCCCAGCTCTTTTAAGAAGTGCAAACACGTTTTTCCAGAGTCAGACACCGAAAGGTAGTTACAGATGGGCACTAATCACGTTAACGGTAACGCCCGTGTATTGTTCCCTCAGGATTCTCTTCCTAAGGACAAATACAGTTACCTACAAGGTAAGGCATCATTTCCTGAATATAAAAAAGCAATGGAATAAGACTCATAGAAATACATGAATGGATTAAAAAAAAAGACTTTACGGCTGTAGACATCAGGAAAAAATGGGAAAAATATTGAGTAAGAAATAAACGTCTTTTGGGAAATTAGCTTTGAATGTTAGTATTTAACTGCGTCTTATTTCGAAGCTCTCCTGGAGATGGAGTTCTCTGTCACAAAGAATGAAGCAGCCGTGAGCCCCACCCCAATGGGTCTCAAATCCTTAACAATAGTATCAGCTGTCACCACTGCATTTACCGCCAGCATTATTTTTGGAAGACTATGGTTCTATTCATTCAAATGTGCGGTCTGGGGGTATTTTAATTTCGGAGATTTTACAGGAACAAGTGAAACAGGCGTGTTGTTCCTCTCAGTCACGATCAGGAGGTCCACGATGAAAAAGATCCACGGATGTGGCTGCAGGAAAATGCGCACTACAAAATCCGATCTGTGAGGTTAGACGGCAAGTGGCAGATCAGGAAGAGCCCTTGCAGTAATGTGCCGCTCAAAAGGCCAGCATCGCTGATATACAGAACCCGGAAGGAGAAGGTGGTGGGTGTCCAGAAATCGGTTGCACAATAATGTGAACCGATTTAACACCAACGGGCTGCGCAGTTAAAGGTGGATAAGACGGTAAATTTCATGTTACATGCTTTTAGCATAATAAAAAAAAGATTTTTTAATAACAAAGTAATAAGAAGGGAAATTCCCAAAAGGGAAAGAAAATGAGTAAGAGCAAATGTTTGATTAGAAAATTTGCAAATGGAACCAAAAGAGGGCAAATGAAGGCAACAATAAAAAAAAAATTAAAGCAACAATGAGGTATCATCTTTGCTTAATAAACTGCCTATTTTAAAATTTTAATGTCCTCTGTTTGTGAGGGCGTGAGGAAACGGGTCTCATCACACCCAGCAGGTGGGGTTACACTTGTTAAACTTACCGGAGGGCAGTTTGACTGTTACCAAAAAATTACCATATTGAGTATCATTTGATTCACATCCTTTGATTTGAATTTATTCCTAAAAGTTTATGTATAGGAATCAATCAGAGATGCATGCGAAGATTTCCATGCAAAAATGTATGAAATAGGATATTTCATAATAAAAGATTTCTGTGCAAAAATGTAACCCATAGGATATTTCGTAATAGGGTATGTCTTATCCATGTCAGGTCTGTGTGTGAACCATGGAGACACAGCTTTCTGGGTGAGCCTAAAACTCAGACTCCTGTTTTTCCCCGTCTTTCCTTCACACCTACGTCCAATGCATGGGAAAGCCAATCACCGACCCACACAGATGTACCTAAACGTGTCCAACTCTCCATTTCCCCGCTGTCCTGACTACAGTCCCCTGGGGCCGTCCAGGATGGAGTCAGTGTCCGTCTCTCCTTCTCCAGCCGCCACGTGCTTTTAGCTGGACATACGGCCGAGTGGGGTAAAGCGCACTCTCCCAGCTCCCCTGCGGCTAGAGGTGGTCACTGGGCTTAGCTCAGGCCGACGGGCTGGGAGCACGGGCGCTGTACTCAGGGACAGGCCACGTCCTTGGTGGGAAGGGGCACATCCTCCCTCCGCCCTCTGCCTACTCCTGCTGGCTGCCACAGGCGCATGGTTGTTAGGAATCTGAGAGCACGGGGATGAGGTCAGCATCTATGGGGACAGAGGGAGGCAGTGTCCCAACTCCCTGGAGGATGGGAGAAGCCCCAGGCTGCCCACGCTCCTACAGGACAGGTGGGGGGTGAGTGAATGCCAAGCCCATTAGGTCGGGCTATCTGACAGCAGCCAGGGCGCAGGCCCTGACTCTCTCTGACGTCCCTCTGGCTCTCCCGAATCTATTCTCCACCTACAGCCGGAGCGCTCCTCTGAAAACACACATCGGTCCGCGTGACACGCTGCTGAGAGATGAGCAGTGGCTCCAAATCACACGTATCTGAGCTTCCGAGTGCTCAGTGACCAAGATCTCAACCCGGGTCTCACTCAGCATGGTCCCGGGGAGCCGGCTTCCCTTCTGTTTCTCTAGTATTTCAAGAAGGGGTGACGCAGCTGAATAGACCAGTAGGTGCATGGATATCAGGTCCCCTCCAAATCTCCCGACGAACGTATGTCGAACAAAGACAAAGTATCAGTGAAATGAAATGGCAAAAAGGTCGTGCCGTGGGGGCAACCTCCTTGCAAACGGCCGGAGGTCTTCTCCCAATCAGGTCAGAGGTAACAGGAAGCAGCCTTCTCTGGAAGGGGGACCCAGAACACTCCAAATATGAAAGTCTGGGGAGTCGGGACCCTCAAGACTTCCCCCTCAGGTCCAAGGAAGCTGTTCCCAGGTGACTAGTAAAACCTCACCAACGTGCTCTGATCCAATGCACGCACCCCAGCTCTGGAATCGGCAAGCACACGCAGTGTCTACCACTCTTCTTGTGTCGTGAAATATGGCGGCCAGGGCCAAGTCCCTTCCCTGGAAGGATTCACAACAGTACTGCCGGGGAGCCCTGTGTCCCTCGCGCTGGGGGTTCAATGAACATGATAATAGCTACCACGCATTGCCCAGTTTCTCTGGACGCAGTTCCAAGCATGCCTGAGTTGTCATTTAGCCTCATGATAGCCGATGAATAGGTATGATGTCTTCTCCACTTTGGATGAGGAGGTGGAGGCACCGTGAAATGAGCATGTCTGCGAAGCTGGCAAGAGGAGGCCCGGACTCAGTTACGTTACTTGGCTTCCTGCGAGTTTCCTAACGATCACGACTGAGCACACACGCGGGTGCCCGGGAGGAGCCTCCAGGTCCTCGTGTGGAGATGAAGGGGGATTGTCACAAACACCACACACTGCCTTGAAATAATCACTTTCCTCCTGTGTCCTTGCAACGGCGTTTACGCAGCGTGCCACATTAAACAGAAATTACCCAGCCTTCCCTCCAACTAGGGATGGCGTTCGACTACGCGCCGACCGGACACAACCAGAACTGCTTTGTTGGATCCCTCTTCCTTGAGAGGGAAGAGGAACTGGCCATTTTCGAGTTTGTTTGTGTCTGACTTTCTCTGGTCGACCAAGTATGGATATGCCGGCCGGCCCTCCGGCATCCACCTTGGACCCTGAGGTAGCCACGAGGACGGGATCCGTGCCCTCAAACCACCGAGGCAGAAGTAAAGATGAGGTGGGGCATGGGGCACCATGCTGAAAGCAGAGCAGCCACCTCAGGAGTTCCTTTACGTGAAGAAACAACCCACCTGCGTTTCAGCCACCACGGCTGGGCCACAGGAGGCCGGTGGGGGAGGAGCTCTCTGATTTCAAAGGAACGCAACTCCCAACTCCCATCACAGGATCCAAGGGCACTCCATCTCTCATCACCAGACGGCGAGGGGGGATGAGAACGGTCACAGACCGGCGGAGGACGAACAGGTGCCTTGTCGGGGTGGGGATCCACGCGGGTTACGGAGAACAGGGGGGTTTGGGGTAAGCGACGGGAGCGTCAGAGACACCCAAGGCAGGAGAAACGCTGTCTGCGGGAAACACGGGACACCAGCCTACGCTGAGCAAAGCCGCGGAAGCCGTGCTGAGTGTTGCAAAGAGCTCATGTGATCAAAGGTGCTGAACGGGAGCAAATTCAAATAATCCTTTATTCAAGACAAACGGTCTTGCCATCCCCAAGTCATAGAAACACTCACTAACAGCCTGACTCAAGGGAGTGCTGCCCTCACACGGGGAAAGACACACCAGGGGAGGCTCAGTGCCTCCAAAAACACAACAAAAAGTTAACAGGAGCCCTTATCAAGGGAAGTACCCAAACCTTTACATTTCCTGATGAACAGCCTAATAACAAGCCTGCCATCCCTAGGCAGCTGTCCATGGTACCTTTTACTGAAAGAATGATTCTCGATGTTCTTTCTCCACTACGCAGTAACACCTCTCGATACTTTCTACTAGACGGTGTGGAGGAGACACTGGACACTCAATGGGTAGGTCAACTCATGCGTCACTTCCCACAGGAGGAGTGCTTTCGTCACGGGAGAGGTCACAGTATTGCTGGGCGGACGAATGTGCCCAAGGTTTGCACTGTCAACATTCACATTGAAAGAATGTATCACTCCTCTGCAGGCTCCTGACCAGTCCGAGGAAACGCAGGGCTCTACGGGGCACCTGCGTACTTGGTTTAGGGGGACGTGGATGGCAGGTCTCCCCACAGCCAGTGCGCTGCGTGACACAGAGACCAGGGGCTGGCCCTTCCGAGGAGGAAAGCCCGTGTCTGTGTCATGAATCCTAGAGAACACATGGACAGACTCACAGTCCTCACTGTCTTCCAGGCTGTAAATCGGTAACCTATGAAGGGAATATCACTACTCTTTTTTACACAGTGTTCTGTTTATTTTTAATTAACTGCCAACACGACCAGGTTGACCTTTCACTCTGAGACTGGACTCACGGCCTCCTTGGAAAATCGGGAGCCTGTAAGCGTGGAGCACATGGCGTGGCTGTCCTGCGTGGCTAACACGGCTGCGGCTTTTAGACCCAGCTGAGGTCTGCCGCTCTGCCTGGGACACGCCACTTACAGCTGAGCTAACTGGTCTCTGCAAGTGAACGCATTTGAGATCCTGAAGTCTACGTCGTATGACAGAAGCACATTTATTAAATGATCAGCATGTTTCATATAATGGAAAAATCAAATCTACCACCTGGAGTTTGAGGGTTTTCTAAATAATATTGTCAGAATATGGTTTAGAGAAAATACGTTTTTTAGACTCAGCGTCTCGCAGTAGTCTTCAAGAACCTGGTCCGTGGCTCCCTGACACCCCCACCACAGGTGGCTCACAGCCCGGAGCCTTCCTTCCCGTGGGTTCTGTGGGGACAGCCCGAGGCGGGACATTCTTACCATGGCCAGCGGGATGACGCCCAGCAGGTCCTTCTGACTCACGTAGATCTTGGATACGCCCAAGTCAGACGTGATGTCTCCGGGGTACTCGACCTGCCACGTGACGAGCTGTGTGGCCGGCAGCTCGCTGGGCTCCTCTATCTCCACGTCGACCTGCATGACTTCATAGGAGGCGCCGTCCACGCTGGAGAGAAGGAGAAGGACAGGCATGAGCGACGGCCGTGTGGTCACGCCCAGGGGGCGACGGGCTCCCCGGCACTCCTGCTGTGCCTCCTCGTGCACACGCGTGTGCTCCCGTCATCCCTGTGAAGAGCGTTTCAGAGAGGCGGGTGAGAAAACACGCCGTTTCCAAGGCGACTCCGGCGCCAGGCCGGTCTTAGACATCACTGCTAAGGGGGCATCATGAAAAGTGGGCATGACGTTTCCTGAGTGCTTTCTCTCCTCTCTTCCTCTAGGAGATCAGGACTCTTTCCCCCACCCCCTGAAACCATATGCTGCGTATATTGGATTTTCCAAGGCCACGGCCAGTTCAAACTGGACGCACAGAATTTTAAAGGCGTCTCAGGGTCATGTGGCTTTGCTCTCTGGCAGGGGTGGGACACAGGGACACGGAGAGCTGCAGAGACACAGGTGAGGCCTGACCAGGAGGGCGAGGCCACCGGCACCCTGCGGCCGGCATGGAGAAGCAGCCCGAGGCCACCTGGACACAGGAGTCATTGTAACAATTATTAGTATTTAGACATGCTGTTTCTTCCTATAAACAGGCATCTAGAAGCAAATCCAGTGAGATTAGCAGGATGATTTTTGTAGGCTTTTGTGTTAGTCTAAGTAATTGGCCACCTTTTCTGCCTCTTCATAGATTGCTTTTACAAAATGCCTGCTCCTGCATCTCGTGGGTGGAAAAAAGGCAGGGGTGGGGCCAGCCACTCCCCGAGGGAGGGAAGAGGTGAAGAGGGTGCAGGCAAGGATTAGCAGAGAAGGCAGCTCCGAGAGATGCTTTTTAAGCCCCAGCAGCCAGAGCAACTCCCGCCTGTCAGATCCATCTCGGAAGATTGGAATGTCACGTACGTGCAAAATGGCCCCTGACATCTGATACTCGGGTCTACAGGGTTTGTCCTTTCAGGTACAGGAAGCTACGGAAATGTGGTTATCACACCCTCAGACCCAATAAGACGCTCAGAGACAGCCGGTGGGGCGTTCTGGGGACTTTCTTCTCAGAGCAGGGGATGAGAGGGAATAGTGGAACATTGGGGGGCTATCATGAAAGGAGTCAGGGGAAGAAGGGAGAAAGAAGAAGGGGAAGAGGAGGAGGAGAAAGACGAGTAGGAAAAGCCATTTTACTCTCTGAGAAGTAGCAGCTGAGATGAAGAGTCGGCCACCATGTATTTGGAGCGCCCGCCTGGCGTTTCCCCGAGCAGAGGGACCCTGAGGTCAGGTGGTGGGCACGCACCTCTTTGGGCTTAGAATTTACGAGAGCCCTGGCATCTCCTCCCCATTTCTGAGACGGCGCATTCTTCTTCCAGCCACACAGGGCCCTGCCCTCTCCACCTGGTCACAAAGGGAGGGAGATCTACAGGACAGAATGTTCCGGAACTCCACTCCACAGTGGAGACGTTACAGCAGAGCCGGGACCCCACCATGTACACGGCTTTCTGTCCTCCTGTGTCCACACAGGCGCCCTCACCTCCAGCCAAACCCCGCAGCCCTTGCTCCCCTGCCCACATGCTTGCTTACGGAGCTCACTCTAACCTGAAAAGCCTTTGCCAATCTCTCCGTAGATGTGAATTCTCCCCGTTCGGCAAGAGCTAGCCACAAAAGCACCAACTGGAATTGTAAAAGGGCTTACTTCATCTAGTTTGATTCATTCAGTAACCTCGCCTGGCTCTCTATAAAGTGTATTTTCTGTTTTTCCTTTAGATCCCTTGCCTGGCCAAGATGTGAAAGGAACACGGCCGCTTTGGAGCAGACTCCCCTCTCTTTGATGCGGTGATAAAAAGTCGCTTTGTTGGGAATTCTTAACCTGGGGACCACAGCAGACTTGTGGATTCTGAAACTGTGTACAGATGTGTGTTTTTTCTTACAATGCCTTGGCTTGCATGGGCTTCTTGGTGATTCGGATGCTGTAGGGCTTTGAAGTGTGTTCCTGGTCATTTCTTCTGGAAATTCTGCAAATGGTGATCTAGCGTTAGAACAGTTTATCCTGTGTGTCTTGGTGGATCGGCGGCAACCTGAGTTTTAATACACTTTGCAAAGAGTTAACACATCCAGGGTTTCAGAAGGCTTGCACACCTGGCGGTATGTACCATTTCTTCGTGTTGAACAGTAAAGCTGAGGACCACACCTGAGCAGATGGTGTGTTTAACAGTACGTGTCCTCAAGAGGGGCCTACGCTTGCTCTGCTCCAAGCCATGCCCAGCAGAGAGGCCAACGCCGGCACTCCCCAGGACGAGTCCGCTGTGTGACAGATGTGGGAGTTCACACAATGGGTCTGCTCGGAGCCGTGGTCTCCATCCTTCCTGTGCGTGGGGACTGCCGGGGTGGGGGGGGTTAGAAATAAGCCACCGACCAGGCACCACTCTGCAGACCTCCTGCCGTCCCGGGCGGGGCCAGGCATCGGGCTCCCTGTTTCTCTCTCTCTCCTTCTGTTCCTTCCTTCCACCCGTCCATCTGTCTTTTGTTTCTGGGTTACCCTACCAGGAACCAGGACGGTGGACAACGGAGTAAGGTTAGACGGGTGTAATTATGTGGACACCGGCACTCTGGGAAATATTCTGGATATGACGGGATTAGAAATAGAATGTACTCAGTTAGTGGATTTGGAAGGTATGCCGGGAAAAATCAGTGACGTCCCCAGGGAGCCGTGAAGAAGGTTCCGGATGCCAATGGGCGCGGGTGTGAGGAATGGCATGGACAGACTCTCAGCCACGGAAACGTAGGGGGTGGTTGAGCATGAAGTGTCCAGATGCCACCCCGGCAGCCTCCCTGTCCCCTCCCCCCCAGGCCACTTTAATGCTGAGCAATAAGGACCTGCTCCATGTGTGATCTGTGCAGAGGGCGGCCCTGTGAGGCCGGAAAGGCTGTGCGTGGACGCGCTCACTACTCCGTCAGGCCTGGGCACTTGCCAGCCTCTGGGCACGGACCCACCTGCCGTTTTACGTCCTTCTGCCCGCGTGGGTGCGACCAGCAGAGGAAAGCCGGGAGGCCGCCTCCCTGTCCAGACTCGTTTGTGGCTGATAAGTGACAGGGAGCAGAGTAGGGACGCAGCCCCTCACCTCAGGAGCACCTCACCCCTGCACGCTGGCTCCATCCATCCCAGTGGGGAAGCCCCTTTCTGCAGCCTGTCCTTCCAGAGATGGGCACCGTCTCCCTGGGGGGCACAGCCTCCCCTTCCGCGGACGCTCTTGTGCCCTGGCTTCAAGATCTCAGTCTTCTCATGAAGAAGCGCTCCCTTCAAGTGGACAAAGGCACAGTCTGCGGCTTCCAAAGTTTAAGAGAAATGAAATGCCCTTTCAGAAAACCAGCCTCTCAGGCATCGATGGTGACCCCAACCCTCAGGGCCACACGGCTCAGAAACCCAAGAAAGAAAACGAAGCTCGGAGGTCTGCGAGACCACCTCCACACACCCCAAGGCCAAGAAGGACATCGTTGTCAGAAGAAAAAGTCTCGCTTTTGGACCGTCACCCCTCTTTTTCCAGAGCGATGTATCAACTAACCTTTATTGAGTAGCTTTAATGTGCCAAACACGGTTTTTAAGGGCTTTTTCTGTCTCTGGCACGCATGCAATCCTCACGGCGCACCGATCAACGGCTGTGATTCACTGCCAGTTTGCAGATGCACAGCTGGGTTCAGGAGGCTGAGACGGTAGCCGGGGTGCCCCGCCGGCAGCAGAAGGGACCGGGAGATGAGTGCCAAACGCCCACTCTCCACTCTCAGTCTCTGCGTGCCAGGCTCCCCACCTCGTTCTCCAGGGCAAGACAGGCATGCCAGGTAGCGATGAAGACCCAGGGGGAAAATTCCCAGCCCCGCAGGGACGCACAGGCCAGTGTGCTACCCCAGGACACCAGTGCCCCCCGGTAAGTGGACAAGCAGAGCTGGCACATCTTTGCAGCAAGAAACTTGGAGGTCAGGCTGCCTCTGGGGTCCTCAGCTGACTCAGCTCCGTGATGTTGTCTATAAATCAAAGTAGAGACCTGGAAACTAGACTCTAGATAGGAGAGCCCACCACCCACCGGAGGGAGGAGAAGCCGTACAGATGGGGACCTGGCAGTGCGAGAATGATCTAGAACGAAGCGTCTGAGAGGCAACTCCAATGCATCTTACAGCCAGCTGTGTGTTCTTCCAGATGAGAAAGCCCACACGTTATGGGCGGCCAGTGACTGAAGGTCACCCTGCAATGCCCCTCCCCCGCCGTGGGCAACGGGCTTCCGGTGTGAGTGTCTGTGGGGGGCTGGGGGGTGGGGGGAGGGGCGCGCAGCCTGAGGTTCGTTTCCAAATAGGCTTCTCAACAGGGTTCTCCAAAGCTACATGGTACCATTTCTGAGAACAAAAGGAAAGCGGGAGAGAAGGCGAAGCTAGTGTCTAAACGGCTGTGAACTTAGAAAACAGTCTGAGACGATTCCGAGCTTCCCCGGAGGCCGCGGGAATGCGGGTCACCACGGGGCAGAAACGACCTCCTCACACCCCCCACCCCCCATCTTCGCTGCCGGCCTGCGAGCGCTGCCGTCCCCACGACCCTGACCTGTGACCTGCCCCGGACACCCTTCTGTCCCGAGCTTCGGGAGCCGCTCTGCCCGCAGCACAGGGGCTCTGAGTGCTGCGGTCTTGGTCCCCGGAGGCGGTGGTGCCCGTGGGTGACAGCCCGCTTCCCGGCCTCCAGGGGGGCGGGGGCGGCACCTGCTCCCACTGCAGTGTCCCCCTGGGGTCCGGCCGGAGCCACCCCCACATGCTGCGCTCTGCCCGCTCTGTCCTACGTCCCGTCGCTCTCCACCGGCCCCGGGACACCTGCTCCTGAAATCACTTGCACACAAGCCCTGGTCTCAGGATCTGCTTCCAGGGAAACCAACGGGGGTTTAAGGCAAGGAGGGCACCGAAGGCCCCCGGCGGATGCGACGGGAGAGACTCTGAGGAGAGAAACGAGGAAGCGGTGAAGGGGCAGAAGGGCCGCCACCCGGGGCTTCAGCATCGCAGGCTCCGCTCGGAGGAACCCAGCAGACCCGGGCAGCGGTCGGCCGCGGTGGCACCTTGGAGGTCTGCGCCGGCGCGGGTGCGGGTGACCAGATGCCCCTCCCGAGCGCAGGCGCCTCCTGCCCCCGCCCTCCTCCACATCTCATTTTCAAGATAAGGGTATTACTCAAATTGTTCCTTCTTAGGTATCACCCCGGGATTGAAGTTTTCCATGACTGATGTCTCTGCTCCTAACTTTTTCATTAGCATTCTCAGAATAAAAACCTTTCCTCAGGAAGTAAGATATGCCCGGACCCTTTAATGAATGTACTTTGTAATGCGATTTTTGTCACCATAAATTTTCCTTCTCGTGTCCTCTGTTCCTACCTTATGATCCTCTGAGGTCTGCTGCCCAGAGTCGTTCTGGAAAAGACGAATGGGGAAGTCACAGCTTGGAGCACACGGTGCTGTTCCCCCTCCTTCTATTTCAGGGCTCCCTCGCCCCCGCCCACACTCCCTCCTCCCCTCCATGCCTTCAGGGAGAGCGCGCGGACTCCTGCCACTTGTTGGATACTGTGCCGGCTGACGGGGAGGCAGACGCTAAAGCTGGCTTTAAAAGATTATGATCTGGGCGCCTGGGTGACTCAGTTGGGTAAGTGTCCAGTTTCGGCTCAGGTCATGATCTCACTTTTGTGGGTTCGAGCCCTGCGTCAGGTTCTGTGCTCACAGCTCGGAGCCTGGAGCCCATCTTCAGATTCTGTGTCTCCTTCTCTCTGATCCTCCCCTGCTCATGCTGTCTCTCTCTCTCTCAAAAAATAAATAAAACATTAAAGAAAGATTATGATCTTGAGGCATCTGGGTGACTCAGTCGGTTAAGCATCTCTTTATTTTCTTTTGTAAGTTTTTTATTTATTTATTTTGAGAGAGAGAGGAGGAGGGAGGGACAGAGAGAGACAGAGAGACAGAGAATCCCAAGCAGGTTCTGCAGTGACAGCAGCGAGCCCACTGTTGGGCTCCTACTCACGAACCCTGAGGTCCCAACCCGAGCTTAAGTCAGAGGCGTAACTGACGGAGCGGTCCAGGCGCCCCAGCATCTGACTCTTGATTTCAGCTCAGGTCATGATCTCATGATCGTGGGACAGAGCCCCGTGTCAGGCTGAGCATGCGGTCCCCTCTCTCTCTTCTCTCTCTCAAAATAAATAAATACCGTAATAAAAATTCAAAAACACTAAAAGAACATTATTTCAATGTTCAGATGCTTGGGCATATCTTCAGAAAGTGACATTAGTAAGTAGGCAGGTGTTTATTTCCCCTGAAAATGAATGCATCTGGACTGAGCGTTGATCTGAGACTGTTCCACAGAAGAACAGGAGAATGAAAGAGACAGGTAGATGCACCCGCGCCAGAATAAACACTGCAATTAGGAGAAGAAACCACAGACCAGATCTATTTGTGCAAGATAATAACGAAAGCACAAAATGATCTTAATTGAATGAGGAAAAGTAGGCTGAGCCAAGTGACGGATCCTTGTAAAGGGGGAAAATGACAGAAAAGGGATGTTCTCTCAGAGGAGTCAGGAGTCCTTCAGGAACCTCTGAAGAATGTCAGAATGTCACACGGGGTCAGGAGCCAAATGCTTGATCCTGTGAGGCCACACCCCACAGGACATCTGTCGTCCTGGGCCCTGCCCCGACCCCAGTGACAGGGACGGCAAACCACGCCCCGTGCTCCCTAAGAGCAGCGCAACCACGCTGTGTGTCCGAGACCCCGAGGGTGCCCTTCTCTGAACTAGGCGGGGTTCTGGTCCTCTCTGCCAGCCGCACCCCTGTTTTCAGCAGTCGGCGAGCTCCTCCAGGTGAAGCTCGAAGTGTGGGGTCAACGGGACGAAGGTGGAGGAGAGAACAAAGATGGGGTGCTTCTGGGGGGACAGAGGGGACAGGCAGCGATTATCTGCTCTTCCCACAGGGGACAGGGGAGAGCACCCCAAAACCTGGGAGCACACCCAATCTCTCCCTGATCACCCAGTTTGGGCTCCTGGGCAGGAGATGCTGCTGGGTCTGCGGTGGGAATTGGGAAGGAGGGCTCTCCGATCAGTCCGCAAGTGGCTGGGGGCCGGGCAGGCCACCAGGAGGTCAACCCCAGAAGGGTGCGGTCTCTGCTGGAAACATGGCCGCCGTGCCCCTGGCCAAGCAACCCCCAGTCCTCGCCCAGATGCTTCCACTGCGCAGTCTTGGCTTTTTCCTAACTTGTTCTGATGCCAGAGGGGGCTCTAGGTGTCATCCCGTGGCCCCTCCCCAGAGAGGCTCACGGCTGGGGTCTGACCCGGGGGCTCCGGGGGTCCAGCAGTCAGTTCCTGGATGCCTTCACCCTTGTCTAGAAACACGAGTGACGTTTCCTGCATCCAGGGCCCCCCGGGGCCCATCAGGACGTGCCCTTCACAACTAAATGAGAGTCCACTCAACTATTTTAAGCAAAGGTTAATGGCTTGAAAACACCTCGTGAACCATGCAGCTGAGCTGCTGGGGTAGAGTGAAGGTTCCACGTGCATTTCAAAACGCAAACAGGATTATTAACGGACAGTGACAATCCCTGTTAACTCCACTGATGGTCTCCTCCACGCCCACCCGATGTGACAGACACAAGTCCCTGGAGGCTCGGATGCTCAACTCCTTTGCGATAAAAAAAAAAATAATTCAAATATGTATCTAGCGGATTCCTCGTAGGAAACAGGACTCGGTTTCCCGAGGCTCAGCCGCTAAACGCCCACGCGGCCCACGGTCAATAGTAATCGTGCCGCAGCCTTCAAGCGCTCAGGGCCTCCGCAGAGGAATTAATTTGCTGGCTGAGGTTAATAGAATGTCAATTAATTTCCTGGCATGAATGTCAATACCTTCTGGTAAGCCTTGTGATTTAAATATAATTGAAGATAAACTTTAAGTCAATGTTGCCTATTTGGATTTGGGCAGGACGGGTGACGTCCTAACACCTCGCCCAGCTGCGGGGAGGAATGATCTCATCAGGAGGGTTGATTTTCTCCCACCAGCAGTCAGGCGCGTGTGTTACCAGAGTCACGTGAGGAGCCAGACCGACGGCACCTTACTTCATCTGTGGCCTCGTAGGTTCCCGTGGCTCTTACCTGCCGGCCTCGTAACAGCTCAGGCCGCTCGCCGGGAGTTGAACAGCCTGGAAGGCCATTTGGTCAGCACGGACTCGCTCTAGTCTAGACAGCGGCTACAGGAAGTGCTACGGAGCGGTGGAGACAACGGACTCGGCACTGAATCACACCCGGGAGGGAACCCGGACTCCGCACGAGTCTCATATGCTGACAGTCTCCCGAAGCCCCAGGGTTCGCAACCACACAAGGGCCAATGACCACAGCCATCCTGTGCACGTGCGACCTTCAACCATCATCGCCAGGGCTAGGACTATCCCAAACGTGTGAAGGCGTGCACTGCGCCCCTCAGAGATGACCCACTTTGAGTGTGTGAATGATGCCATCTGAACTCCACACCCGCGGCCTGGCCGCCATCGGAAGGCACAGCTGTGACGGACCGAGTAATCACTTCCTGACGCGGGTGATTCTCCCCACAGAGCGCGTGAATGCTTTGAGGACAGGAACCATTCCTTCCTCCTTCCTTTCCTTCCCACCTGATAAACTCCCACCTGGTCCAGAGTCTCAGGAGATGAGATTCAACAACAGAGTGAGTCAGTGACTGTGCGGCCAATGTGGGAGGTACTCGAAATCCTTTCTCCCCTTCCTCCTTTCTGACAGAGCCCAGTTTGGTCAAGTTGGCAATACGTATCCCTTGCCAACAGGAAGCAGATGACTGGGAAGCTACTGGCCAATGAGACGTAAGCAGAAATCTGTTTCGTGAGGCTTCTAGGAAACACGTTTTTCCCTTGATAAAGAGACACAGCTTCACAGGGCATGTGCTTTTCACTCTCCTTCTTTTCTCTTTCCTGCCTGGAATATTGATGTGATGTCTAGATGTGCTGCAGCCGTCTTGTGACAGTGAGGTGGCATGTCCAGAAGACAGGAGACAAAGACCCCATTGCATGATTTCGTGATTGTACCAGCCATGGAGGACCTACACACATCTTTTTGCTGTTTGGGATACCCAACCCTCATGTTTTAAAGGTCATGACGTTTGGTCGTTTGTTACATGCAGCTGAATGCTGTCTTCACAGTGCAGAGAGGATGCACACCTCTTGGCGTGTGTGTCTGTGACGACCATGTGAAGGTCTGCGGGGAGGCAGGAGACAGAGCCAGGACAAGTGATGCTCATTGCCAATCTCCCTAATTGATAACCCACCTTTTAAAATTTTAACTTAATAAAAATCTCTGCTCCTCATATTTTTTTAAAAAAATTTAAATGTTTTATTATTTTTGATACAGAGAGAGACAGAGCATGAGAGGGGGAGGGGCAGAGAGAGAAGGAGACACAGAACCGGAAGCAGGCTCCAGGCTCTGAGCCTACTCTCAGCACAGAGCCCGACGCGGGGCTTGAACCCACAAATGTGAGATCTGACCTGAGCCGAAGTCGGAGGCTTAACCGACTGAGCCACCCAGGCACCCCCCTCGTATTTTTTTTATTTCAGGTATCAGTTCCACTGTCTTCCCGCCTCTGAGTGAGTCCTGCCAGGTATGACGCAGGAAACCAGTGGATTCGGTTGACATAACACCGACCTTCGCTGGAATACTTGAGAATAATACAGTCCTAAGATTCCACTGGTACGTTTAGATGCTCACCGGGAGCCAGCAGCCCTCTGTCAGTTATTCGTTAAACATCCCCTCTAGCTGTTAGGACGGCTTGGGGCAGACCTAGGTAGTTGGGGTTCCAAGGGCTAATTTGCAAATACTGCTGCATGAAGAGGCGACATGTCAACTGAATTTTCCAGCCATACAGAAAGTAGACAAAGACCATGAACAGTCATCTCAAGGTACAAGCAGAGAAAGGGAGGGGAGAGACTTCTATTAGAGATTAAAGCCAGGTGAGATCACGTAATTTTGGTGTCCTTGTTAGCTCCCTTCATCCTCTGACACCGAGAAGGTTATAATATGGAGACAAGACCCCCACCGTCAGACATTACAGAGGCTGAGCAGAGTGAGAAGAGCAGCTCACTAAGGAAAAGAGCAGTGGTGAGGACTGTGGCTAACCGGAGAAGGAACACCATCACTCATGGGATGTCCCCACCCGGCACTCGCCTGCTATTCTGGGAAGTATGGACAGCTGTTCTGAATTTGCCCCCAACATATCCATTTTTTAAAATTAATTGAAAGCTCCTGATTATCAAACGTTGACGACTAATTCAAAGTTTCTTAAAATCATCAGGAAGCCCAAATAAATATATATTTAGGCCAGACGTTGCACAAAGTCCATTGGGTTTGCAGTGATGATGGTGATCATGAAGATAGTGACAGTCATGATGGTGATGGTGACGATGATGATGATGATGATGGTGATGGTGATGATGGTGATGATGATGATGGTGGTGGAGATGGTGATGATGGTGGTGATGATGGTGGTGATGCTGCTGCTGGTGCAGATGGAGATGGTGGTGGTGATGGTGATGGTGGTGATGGTGGTGATGATCGTGATGATGGTGATGATGATGATGGTGATGGTGGTGATGGTGATGATGGTGGTGATGGTGGTGATGGTGGTGGTGGTGATGGTGGTGATAATGGTGATGGTGGTGGTGGTGGTGATGGTGGTGATGGTGATGATGATGGTGGTGGTGATGGTGGTAATGGTGGTGGTGATGATGGTGGTGATGTCATGATGGTGATGATGATGGTGATGGTGGTGATGGTGGTGGTGATGATGATGGTGATGATGGTGATGATGATAATGGTGGTGATTGTGGTGGTGGTGATGGTGATGGTGGTGATGGTGGTGATGGTGGTGATGGTGGTGATGTCATGATGGTGATGATGGTGGTGATGATAATGGTGGTAATAGTGGTGGTGGTGATGGTGGTGATGTCATGATGGTGATGATGGTGATGATGGTGATGGTGGTGGTGGTGGTGATGATGGTGGTGGTGGTGGTGTTGGTGATGGTGATGATGGTCATGACAGTGATGGAGATGGTGAGGTGGTGGGGATGATAATGATGATGTGGCATTGATTGGAACTGGAAAGACACTCATGTCTCTTCATATCTATACACAGATCTATTAAACCCAGCTCAATGTGTGAGGTTAACAAGAAACATTTAACAACTCAGCTGCCCTTTCCTTTTCAGGTCACAGTAATGAACACTAAGGCGTGTGTTGGTGGCAACATGCCTTCTGCCGTCTCGACCCCGACTGTATCCATGTGTTAGGTGCTGTGGTGGGTAACGTGTGGGCCGGGATTCACCGGTCAGTCTGAGCATATGATCCCAGTTACCCTTCAACGGCTGGCAAGAGAGAGGGGCTAGTGCAGGCAGGCCCGAGCTGGGCTTCAGCAGCAGGGAGGACCTGCCACTGGAGGGCAGTCACAAGGCAGAGGGGCGTGTAGAAAAGAATATGTTACTGCTTTAAGTTTTTCCTACATCATACCTCACACATTTCTTTCAATGAATAACAAGTGTGGGCCATTGAAGAATGACCCTGAAGGGTCTCCAGGTCTAACTGAGAGCAAAGGCAAATGACACCTTACACGGTGAAAGGGATTTTGCAGCTCTGATTAAGCATCTCGAGATGGGGTGACTATCCAGCTGGGTCCTAGTGTTATTACAAGGATCCTCCGAAGAGAGAGATTTCATCCCAGGAGAGAGACGGCCAAGTGACAGTCCCAGAAACATAAATTAGGAGGATATGCTTTGAAGATGGACAGAGAAGTTACAACCCAAGGATTACATGTGGATCTAGAAGCTTGAAAAGAAAAGGAAACAGATCCTCCATCAAAGCCACCAGACGGGCTCAGCTCTGCCATCACCCCGTGAGAATGCTTTGAGACTTCGACTTCCAGGACTGCAGGGCAATAAAGTGCTCGTGCTTTAAGCCACAAGTTCATGGTAACTGGTTCCAGAGGCCACAAGAAGCAGATACAACCTGGTCCTTGTTAGAAAGGCCAACCTGCTAGGGTGACGTGCTATTTCAAAGACTGAGGAAGTCAGATGTCAAGTACCGCAGGCTACACGTCAGTGTCCTTCCAAAATTTGTGTTGACACCTCACCCTTCGTGTGACGGCGTCAGGAGGTGGGACTTTCGGGAGGTGATGAGGTCGTGGTGATGGTGCTTCCTGGTGGGATCAGTGCCCTCACAAAGGAGACCCCAGAGAGCTCCCTCCCTTCCCCCTGATGTGGGCACAGCAAGCAGGTAGGTGTCTGTGAGCCAGAAATCCGCCCTCACCAGACACCGAATCTGCAGGTGCTGTGATCTTGGACTTATAAGCCGCCCCGTCAGTGGTGTTACAGCAGCAGACCAGGACACGAGGATTCTCTGTAGATACGAGTGTCTGGATGCTAAGCATTTGAAACGGGGATCGCAGAGTGGGACTCAAGGCCATCACTTACGTGAGCAAATCCTTCCAGCCTCATCTATGACCCCGCCCCCACCTCACATTTCAGGCCCTATTCCAACGGAAATGTACTTAAATGATAAAAGTTTGGATTTCATAAGAAGAAACACAATAGGACCTTGCTCTGAGCTTCACAAATCTGTAAAAAGAAAGAAAAGAAGGGGAGCCTGGGTGACTCAGTCGGCTAAAACGTCTGTTTTCGGCTCAGGTCATGATCTCACGGTTCGTGGGTTCCAGCCCTGCATCGGGCTCTGTGCTGACAGCTCAGAGCCTGGAGCCTGCTTCACATTCTGTGTCTCTCTCTCTTTCTGTTCCTCTCCTGCTCATAATCTGTCTCTCTCTGTCTCTCAAAAGCAAATAAATGTTAAAAAAAAATTTTAAGTAAAAAAAAAAAAAAAACCAAAAAAGAAAGAAAAGAAAAGAAAAAGGTAGAATAAACATGCACTTCCTGTTTCCTGCTGGGGTCATGTGGGCTGCATGTCTCTTATGTCTAGAAGACAAAGGCCTGCTCATCCCTAAGGACGTCAAGACGTGACATTAAGCCAAGCCGTGCGAGGCACAGTGAGGCCGGCCAGGCAGAGGCCGTGGGCACCCTGGGAGAAATGGACGAGCTTCCTGGCTTTTACATTCCAGACGCCTCGGGCCACAGGGAAATATCAAGATAATACATAAATCAAGGAAATAAAGATGTAAACATTTAGAAGAATGAGGAAGGGCGTACAGGGAGCGCTGGCACCCTCCCCAGGGAACGGTCAGATGTGCCGCTCAGTCGGCTCGGCCTGGGGCTCACGCAGCAGCCATCTCCTCCCGGGCCCGAGGCTGCCAGTCTGAGATCAGGCTGCCCATGGGGTCGGGTTCTGACGAGGGCTCGTGTCCGGCTTAGGGACGCCCACCTTCCCTGTGTGTCCTGGCGTTGGGGGGGGGCCGGGCGGAGACAGAGACAGAGACAGGGATCTCCTCTCCCTGCCGGGGCAGGAACCCTAGGGTTAGGGCCCGCCCTTCCAGCCTCATTTAACTTTAATTACCTCCTAAAAGCCGGTCTCTGAACAGTCCCAGTCCCAGTCCCAGCGGCAGTTAGGCTTGGACCCGTGAATTCCGGGGGAGCACGATCCAGTCCAGAGCACAGGCCCGGCCTGGAGAAGGAGGGGATTCAGAGCCAGTAAGAACCAGACTCCGGTGAGAAGTAAGGGGCCAGAGCTGAAGAGAACAGGGGAGCGACCAAGTCACAGCACGGACCCCCAGGCCTGCTCTGAGGAAGGCCCGGGCCGGCCGCTTTCAGGCCGTGTGTCACGATCTGCCTCTGGCAACGACAGGACAGGGCAGCGCATGACAGCATGACAGCAGCTCTGGCCCCGAGACGGCTTAATACAGTTTGGCGAATGACACGTCAACAGCCCAGTGGCCCCGCAGTATTTCAGGGGGCCCGGAAGAGAGAGCCGGGGCGCCTGCAAGGTGGCAGTGATTAGAATCTGACGCTCCAACGCTCCCCAAACTATACCCGGGTGTGGCTTCTGATCAGCCCTCAGGGAACACCCGGGGGCCGGGGTCAGTGCTCCAGCTCCTCGACATCACGACATCACGGCGATCCTCCCCGGCCCACCCTGCTCAGGGCGGCCCTCCCCCGACGGAAGCCTCAGGGGGCCTGGGCGAGCCGCCACAGCAAATGCAGCAGGCGGCGTTGAACCACTTTACGTAGAGCGGATGATAAATTCAACAGCTAACGCGTTACGCTGAAGCTTATCATAATTCAATAAATTACTCAGTGCAGCCGTCAGTAAACATGGAGCAATTTACAAGTGGCCCAATCATGAGATACTGTGATTCAGGCTCACCATCCGTAACTCGTGTCTACACCACAGGCTCAATGCTGGAGTCAGTTTAGAACAGAGGTTTAGGCCATTGGGGACATCTGGGGACATCAGATAAGACCATAACAGGGTCCCACCTCCCACAGACTCAAGCCCTCTGAGGTGCACACCGGGCGTGCCTCTGTTGCTGTTTGTTCGTTTGAATTCCTCGCATGATTCGTAGGTACAGCCATGGCTGAGAACCACCATTTTCGAGCTGTGAGGAAATCCGACCTTTGGGGGCACGTGATCCCATCAGGCTGGGGAGCAGGGGAGGCGAAGGCACCACGAAGGGGGTTGTCCTGAGCCCGCATAGCCCATTAGCATCGCCAGGGCTGTTGTAAGGACAGCACAGCCTGGGTCCCACGCTCGGTTCTGATCCCACGGGTGTGGGGCCCCGGCCGGGCATCAGGGTGGTCAGAGCGTCCGGACTGCAGAGGCCCGGAACTCCTCCAAGCCGGTTCTCGTGGCGCTCCCCCAGGAGCGGTCAGGCTCACGCTGAGGCCAGGCCCCAGAGGCTCGGGTGTTAGGCTGATCTGGGGTACATCCTGGGCACCAACTGTTCTCACGGCTCCCCATAACCCTCTCCCTGCACCCAGAGCCAGCAAGCACTGATTTAGCCATTTCCGGTAGACGCACTGGTGCGTGGCCACATAAGGACGCAGGTCTGAGTCAGCCTTCCCTTGTATTTAAAGGGGAAGGTGCCAGCTTCTCCCTATCATTGGACAATGAAAGGGCGCACATTGCCCAGGGAAGGAGGGACAACTCCCGTGGTACCCAATCAGGAGAGGCAGGCTAACACCTTTGACCTTTCTAGGGGCGGGCCTAAAGATGGAGGCTAGCCACTCCCCACTCTACGTGAGGGTCTTAGTCACGCCCTACAAGAGGGTCCTGGGCCCACTCTGTGATTGGTTGATACCCTAAATGTTGTGATTGGCTCCCACTACTGCCAGTATTGATAGGGGGGTAGGGAATGGACCGCTGTGCCTGTGTCCTCATTTCTTTTTACGCCCCCTTCCTAAGAAAGCCCCTAGGCTGCCATGTTCGGGGCTCCCTCTCCACGTGGCCAGCGGGTTGGTGGAGTCTGTGAGCCCGAGCTTAAGCCCGTAGTAAAGCCCTTTGTTTTTGCATGTGTGACTCAGTCTCCCTGGTAGTCTCTGGTTCCTTTTGGGGCGATACTGGAAACGTGGGCATAACAGCTTGACGCTGGTGAAAAACGGGACCTTCACTCCCAGAGATGAACGTGGAAGTCAGGAGGCTGCAACTTTCCGGGGGGAAAACAAGAATATCCCCCAAAAGATGTCCCCATGTGACTAACTGCGTCACAACCGTGGGCATTAGGACAAGAGCAAGGTGACATCTGAAGGGGTTCTGGCCTTTTGAAATGCCTCGGGCCACCCCGGCCACCAGCACCATGGACGCCTGGTTCTCGTATGTACCCGGGCCCCTCCCTGCTCACCTGCTGTTACACCGTGCCACCTGCATACAGAGTCCTGAGCAGGGACACTGGGGAGGCTCCCAGGAGACACGCCCTCAGGGAGGTGAGGAGGAAGGACAGGGAGCGCAGCACCGCCCGACCCAGCAGGCTGCGCCTGGGCGGGGTGGGCAACGCGGCTCTCCCTGAGAACCGAAGGAAGCAGCCGAACACGACAGGAAGCAGGAAGGATTCTAGGTGGGCGGAGCTAGTAGCTTCACAGGAAGCTGGAAGCATTGCAGGTGGGCGGAGCTAGTAGCGTCAAAGGAAGCCAGAAAGATTGTAGGTGGGTGGAGCTGGTAACTTCCACATAGAACAAACATCTCCTGGCAGCTTATGATGTGCAGAAACAGTGTCCCACAACTGGGGACAAGTGAATGAAACACGTGCGCTCAGCAGGGGGTGTGCTATCTTCTCGGCCCCCCTTCCCTGTTCTAACTGCACCTCCACAGCGTTTGGAGGGGGCCTCCCCTCCCCACCTTCTGCTCAAGTGTGCGGTCCCTAGGTAATCCACAGCAGCCCGGTTCTCGGTCACAGAGGTCGGGTAACAGGGGTGCGCACACTCATTCAAAAAATCCACTTACATTTCCGGAGCACCCATGAGGCCAGTAATGCTCCAGGCACAGGGGCTAAATCCCTAAGCAATGTAAACAGAGCCCCTGTGATCAGGTAGTCGAGATATCAGGAGGTGGGAAGCAATGAACAAGCAAAAACAATTAAGAAACAAATAAATAGGGGCACCTAGAGGGCTCAGTCGGTTGAGCATCTGTCTGACTCTTGGTTTTGGCTCAGGTCATGATCCCAGCATTGTGAGATCAAGCCCCGCATCGGGCTCTGCACGGAAGCTTGGAGGCTGTTGGGATTCTCTCATTCCCTCTCTCCTCACTCCTCCCCAACTCTCTCTGAGAAAATAACAAAAGAATCGCTCTCAAAATAAATAACTAAAAACAAATAAATATATGGTGACTGGTAATGATCAGGGTGTGGTACATCCCTTGCTCATCCCTTGGTACACCTGTTGCAAGTGTGGCCCGAGGCGGGAGCCCAAGGGGGTGGTCTGCTCTGAGAGGCCCAGCCGGCTCTGGATTAGCGTAAAGCCTGCTGGATGGGAAGTCAGGTGTGTGTCTCGCCAGGACTCCCTCTTCTCTTCCTTGTGCTCTGTCTCTCTCAAAGCTAAATAATAAACATTAAAATAACTTAAAAAAAAAGAGGAGGCCAGGAGACAAACACGCAAGGAAGACTGTGTGCAGACACAATACAGCCATCTGCACGCCAAGGAGAGCGGCCTCGGACAAAGCTGAACTCCCTGACAGCTTGTCCCACACTTGGACCTTCCACGCTGGGAGAAGATAAGCCGCCATGTTTGCACCCCCCAGTCTGTGGTTTCTCTGGGGGTGTATGCTTCCCATGAGGCATAGTTTACGTGAGGGCGTGGGCCGCGGGGCATGTTGGAGAACGGCGTTCCAGGTCAGGACAAGAACGGATGCGCTACGTTCTCATGGTGCAGCCCAAACTGAGGAATGTTAAAAGAAACAGCAGCATAAAAATTAAATATTCTTCCTAATTGTTGAGATATTGCCAAGGGTGAGGTCGGCCACATGCCACCACGTCCCTTCTGTGAGGATGCACAGAATTCCATCAGGTCCTGTCACCAGGAGACACTGTGCTTCTCCTTGGGAACCAGAATGTCCACTTTGCGGCTGCTTGGAATCTTTTCTGTGACGGCATTCTTGGGCTGGCTAAAGGCTGGAACTTTCTGAGAGAAATGCTAGGCCTACAGTCTGGGACTGTACAGAGCCACACAGTACAAATTCTAGCTGGACTTTCCTATTTCCACCCACAGTCTCCTTTCACTCGTTTTTTAAGTTTTTATTTATCTATTTGAAGAGAGAGAGCAAGAGAAAGTGTGCATGGAAGGGGAGGGGCAGAGAGGAAGAGAGAGAATCCCAGGCAGGCTCTGTGCTGTCCATCCAGAGTCCTCCAGGGGGCTCGATCTCAGGACCCAGAGATCATGACCTGAGCTGAAATCAGAAGTCGGACACTCAACCAGGTGAGCCCCCCAGGGGCCCCCATGTATTACTGTCACGTGTCCTGTGGTAATCAAGCCATGCCAAGTCCATGCTAATGAAGGAACATAAATACATCACGTGTAAAGTACAAATACTGTCTGTGCGTGTTAATGACGTTTCCCAATTGCTACGGACTCTTCGCTTTTCAAAGGCCGTATCCAAATGATCATTTTCTCAAAGTGAAACTTCAAACTGCACTGGAGGACAATTAGGGGCCACGCATCAAGAGGTCTTTTAATTAGACAACGTGGGGATGCGTGCAGGGGTGAGAACAGGCACACGGCGAGTCCGCTTTGGCAGAGGCAGCGAGCCCGGCCCGCGTCTCCTGCGCATGTCCCCGGGTTGATCAAAGCCAGGCCGCTTTGAGCCCTCCAGCCGCTGGCGCACGGCTGCCACCCAGCACTCTCGAAGCTAATTGAAAGCCGTGGTCAGGTGTGTTCCGGAACGCAGACCCTTTCATGGCCCTCAGGAGCTGGCAGTAGATTTTTCAGGAGCTAATCAAAGGTGTGGGGGGAACTGAGACGGGTCATTTCACAAGGCAGCTGAAGCAGAATTAAATACTGGGGTCTCTCCATGCTTTGCCGGCTCCTTCTCAGGCCCTGAAGCAAACCCCAGCTCTCAGCAGAGGAGGGCCACCCCCCTTCCCACCCAGCCATTTGCAGGATGGCATTTACCCGCCAACGCCGAGGCTTGGCGGACTGCAGCAGAGCCGGGCTACCTTAAAATGTAGTCAACAGCACATCATTGCTTTTGGTTCACTTATTTCACAGGGGCTCAGACCACTGGAAAGTCCAGTTGGGTGCACAACTGACCCCCAGTGAGGGAGTCAATTTTGAAATAAATGTCTTAAGCAGCTTCAGAGACGGAAACGAGTGTGGGCTCCCAGCCGGATCGTCCGTGCGCTTGCCCACGGAGGCCGTTGGAGGTAATCGCCCAGGAACAGTGGCGCACTTAATCAGATAGGTCTCTGGAGCATTTGCTTTTAATTCAATCAGTGGATTACATTTAATGAACCTGATTATGGGTAATAAACGACGGAAATGTGTTACCTTGGAAGGCGAGTTCATTCTGACGTGGGATTTGCTGTTGGGGAAATAGTAATTAGTCCCCTCTTATAGTCTTCTTAGTTCATCTGTGAATTTGGCCACCACTCTGCTGTCTACACACACACACACACACACACACACACACACACAAGCGCGCACACACTCATGGTGTTTAACTTACAAGTGGAATAGTTTGCATTCATCGAGAAGAAAAAGAAGAAAATAGACCCTGTGGTTTTTATAGTTCCACCTGTCTCCCAGGTGACAATCCTAACAGGTCTATGAACGGATGGGTGGATGAATGAATGAATGCAAGAAGGAATGAATGACACTATAGTCGTGGTGTTTCTTTCCACAGACAGACATGTGCATTGATACCCCAAAATATAACTTCTCAAGCTGAGAATTACAAATACTACCTTACCAGGAACACCTGTGGGCGTGATAACACATCCCCAGATTCTAGTATTTCCATCCTGACACAGGTGAATTTCCACTGAGGAAATATACCATAAGATACACTTTCTGAGAGGTGGGTGGAGACATGGCATCACACATAAACTGAGACATTAGAAAGGGAGATGTATTTTGCCCACAGACCCTGACCCTGCTGAACCATACAGTTCATGTGCTTTAGTGCAGGTGACAAACCTAAGGTGGCCTCATGTGGCTGTAGGGCATCCTTGTCTCTGTCGCGTTCCCCAGACCTTAAGAAGGGCATGGCTCCCTGGAGAGAGAGCCAAGCCCTTCACTTCCTCCATTCTTAGAGGACTTTTTCCTTTTGCACATAACGTCTTTGAAATGGACATGATGATGTTGTCTTTGCAAATGTGTGAGCTTGGTTGTGTTATTGGTGATATAACTGGACACACGCAACACTCTGACACTTTAGTCAGTCACCAGTTTGAGGGACGTCGGAGGGATGAATATGAGACCCTGGGGTTGGTCTGAGAACCTTCCACTGACATATGTTGCTAACATCAGAAAAGGGTCAAACCTGAAGTTGGCAATGGTTTGGAAGGAAATTCTGAAAACAATGGTTGGGAATACTTTTAAGAAATGCCTGCTTCTTAGAGATAAGAGGGTGAGACTCTGGCAAAGGAGGGGGGCGTTGACAGCTCGGAGCTGACGTGACTCAGAGAAGTTCGTCTCAAAAATACAAGAGGCTCAGAAATGCCTCTTATTTTGCTTTCCTCTTGCTTTCATATATATGATGCAGTTACGTGATAAAAACCCAAGGCTAAATGAGCCTAAAAGAGATCTTTCATTTGGCATAAAAATAATGAAAAAGAAAGACTGTGTCATAATTTAGACGGCATGCTGTTTGCTTACTGGGAATCAAAATAACAGTACATTTTATAATCTATGGCACCTCAAGTCCAGTTGAATATGGTAATAACATCCATTTACATGACAATGCATTTAATAAGGTGCATTTAAAAAAAACACTAGACACATATGTAATCAACGGTGTTTATCTTCAAGATTCACTTATTAGGTAAATAAAGAACCCAAAGAAGAAAACTCCCCAAATTCTCATGGGAAATATTTTTTTAATGATGAATATTCCAAGTCTTCACTTTTATGGTATTCTTTTAAGGAACAAAAAATTTTTTAAGTAATTTCTACACCCCACGTAGGGTTCAAACACACAACCTCGAGGTCAAAAGTCACATGTTCCACCAGCGGAGGCAGCCGGGCGCCCCTACGGCATTAATAATTACTTAGTTTAATTGAAATTGATACTGGGGTCATCGTAGTTTCATGTGAGTTATAGGAAATAATAGGGAATGATCCCCCTCACCCAGGTTCCCCCAGTGAGGACAACAGCCCGAGTGCCCCACAGTGCAATGTCACAGTCAGGATACAGGTGGCAATGCAATCCACACATGGTAGTCAGTTTCCTGGCTGGACTCACGTGTGCGTGCATGCGTGTGTGTGTGTGTGTGTGAGTGTGTGTGTGTGATTCTATACCATCTTACGACACTTGTTGGTTTGCGTGTCCACAGGCACGAGTGGAGTGCATCACCTCGAGGACCCCTCCCACTGCCCCCCTACAGCGGCTCTGCCCCTCCTGCCTCCCTACCCCACCCTCTAACCCCTGGCAACCACGATCCTGTGCCCAACATCCAAAATGCTATCAGTTCACAAACACTCTATATGTCACTCAATATGTAACCTCTCACGACTGGATTTTTTCCCCCAGAATAACTAGAGTCTTCCAAGTTGTCCCAGGTGCCAACAATTGTTTCCTTTCTGTTGTCGAATTAAGTATTTGTTTAAGAGAGAAAACGGATATTGAATCCTTTGAGAATGGTTTTGAGTGGAGATTTAGGGAAGTGTATAGAGAATGTCATTTGTGTGGTCTTCCTACGGAAGACAAGGGATTCTTCAAGAGGAACTACAGCGACTCTGACATAAATCACCCCCCGCAGTAGGGAGTGGGTGGAGGGGGAGCTGGAGCTCACAGGTGCTTCCAGAAGCCCACTGCCATCGGAGCCACCCTTCCATCCTCGGTGCCTGCTCGCTAAGCCAACGTTATTACTAAGAGTGGCTATGCCCATTGGTATTTGATTTCCTGTTTCTTTCCTCCCACTGCCTCTTACAGATATACAAACAAACAGTGAGAAGGTTGCCAAGAAAACCTAGCAAAGAAGGAAGTTTAGGCTCTGAATGAGTCTCAAGAGGATTATCTACCTTGGAGAATATTGGAAAACACTCCAACCCCCTCAAATATTTAACCAACTTGGAACTGCGGCTCTTCACTGCAAACAGGTTTAGAACACCCTTTCTGGCTTTTTAGCATTTATTTAACAAAATCTTCCTGGTGCCATCCTGCCGTAGGCTTTCTAATTCTTCCCATTTTGCTTACAAGAAAACATAAGCCCAGTGTGATCAGGGAAATTGTGAAGAGCCTGTGTCTGATTCCATAGTCTGACTCTACAGTTCCCTGTATGGCCTGTCCATTGCTTAGACATTTTGTTGAAGTATATGATACCTATGGGCAAGTGCACACAATACGTGTAGCGCTTGACAAATTATCGCATTGGTACTCAGCTCCCGGATCAAGTAACATGAACATTCCAGAGGTTCTTCTCCAGATCCTGCCTTTTGCCCCAAAGTAGCCACTTATCTGGCTTTTAAAAGCAAAGGTTAGAGATGAATCACTGAGTTCTACTCCTGAGGCCAAGACTACAGTGTATATTAACTAACTTGAATTTAAATGAAAAAAAAAATATGTACATGAATCAGCATGGCTGTGTTCTAATAAAACTTTATTTAAAACCACTAAAAAAAGCAAAGATTAGCATTGCCTCTTTTGGTACACGATGTAAAAGGAATTGCAGAGCATACTGTCCTAGGTCCAACTTCTCTCATTTAACGCAAACTCATCCTTACTGCTGTGAATGCTTATGGGTCATTCAATGATCATGGCAGGATAGTAGTGTGTTGGTGTGAATGTTCTAATTTTACTGGTTCATTCTACTCTTGATGAGCATTTGAGGGAGTCATCCACCATTTGAAGCCACATTCTGGAACAGTCCAGTAGACATCCTTTGGTAATACGTGCGTACCCATTCCTTAGAACGCTCTTCCCAGGAGTGTAATTGTGGGGTGGCATCCATGCTCTTGAGCACCGCCACGTTCTTGGAAAACCTGTTGGTGGTGCAAGGACTGGGAAAGCCTGTTAAATTTCAGGAGCAGTTGAAATTTCCATTCTGCTACCAAAAAGAAACATAAATGCTGAAATATTCAGCAGTCAATTTAAATATCAAAATGTCCCACTTCTCCCTGGTAATCAAACATCAACTCAGAAGCTAGTTTAAGACACTTTTTCTCTGAAATTTACCACCTTTTAAGCCATAGTCATTTTAATCAAGATTAGAACATCTGATCACAGTTTTTGAGCACTGAAATTCCTTCCAGTCCATTAAGTTGACAAGGGGCATTCAATTACCAAGTATTACTATAATCATCACTGGGAAGGGGCCTCGAGGCGGCGCTGCCAGCATAGAGACTTGGGCAGAATAGTGGTCATTAGCTGCCCATCACATGGAGGGGTGGTGCTCACCCAATTCTCTGTTCAGTGCGGCTCACAGGTCAGGTGATTTGTGAAGTGGATGTCTGCGGCCTGCCCACTGCTGCAATTCTGATCACTTAAGAATAGACAACATCAAGTCCTAAGTCTCAGCTGCAAAGGAAAATATCGATTCAACTGAACCAGCAAGAAAAAGAAGGGAGAGGCCCTAATTATTAACACCAGGAAGTGCTAGTAACTAGAAATCATTGCTTTTTTCAGGATCATACACATCACTTTCTTAGTAAGTAAAAAATGCTAACCCAGGTCAATTTTCACTCCATGGTGCCCCAAGTTTGTCAGCCATGCATGGAATTTAGAAAACTGGCCTCTTTTCATGAATCTGTGGTTTTGGGGAAAAGTCAAAAACAAGAACCAGGATGAATACATGCATAGAGCCCAATCCATGTTCCCGAGCGCCAGATGTCCACGGACATAGTCCTAGCTTTCTTCCAAGGCTACTGGTGCTATTGTAGCCTATCTCCCCTCTCCGCTTTTTGGCAGAGCTGTTATGGTTCCAGGAATTTCTTTGTGGTTTTTGTTGCTCCAGGTATAGGTACAGAGGACAGAATCCAATGGTTTTTTTGTAGGGCGCTAATGGCATATGGTGGCAGTGTCCAGAGGCAGTCCAGACCGAGTTTCCAGCATTTAGGAAGATCTAACCACCAAGAGCCCCATTTTATTTTTAATTTTTATGCTTTATATTTGAGAGAGAGAGAGAGAGAGAGACAGAGCATGAGCAGGGGAAGGGCAGAGAGAGAAGGAGACACAGAACCCAAAGCAGGTTCCAGGCTCCGACAGGGCTCAAACCCATGAACTGTGAGATCATGACCTGAGCTGAAGTTGGATGCCCAACCGACTGAGCCACCCAGGTGCCCCTCCAAGAGTCCCCTCTTGTCCCAAGCAAACAGCTGTCAACTCTGCATTTTGATTTGGGTTACCACCAACTCCAGCCTGCACCAGCAACAGAAGACGCCCATGCCCTGTCTCCCCACGTGATCCAGTTCCAAATGTCAATTTCCCTGTGTGCATCTGACTGGAGAAACTTAACTCGCCCCCAGAAATCCTCACTTCAAGGGCACCTGGGAAATGCATATTGAGCTTACTAGAACAGAATGCATACTGAGCCCACTGGCCACACCTGCTGTGCTTACAAGTACTATCAATGGAAAGATGGAAGTTACCATTTTCTCACTGCATGGAACCCCTGTACATTACTTTCTTTTTGTTTTTAAAGTTTTTAAACATTTATTTATTTTTGAGAGAGACAGAGAGAAAGAGAGCACAAGCAGAAGAAGGGCAGAGAGAGAGGGAGATGCAGAATCTGAAGCAGGCTCCAGGCTCTGAGCGATCAGCACAGAACCTAACATGGAGCTCGAACTCATGCACTTCGAGATCATGACCTGAGCCAAAGTTTGACACTCAACCAACTGAGCCAGCCCTTTACGTTTCAAAGTCAACTCTGCAGACAACTTTCATCGAAGCTTGATTCCCATTCGTTAGACTGTTTCTTCATCCTCACTGTGTATCAGATGCATGAGGACACATGGAGACATTCGGAGGACTGAGTCCCAACTCTTGGAGGTCCTGACTCACCACATCAGGCTGGCCTGGAGAACCCCCGGCTGATGCTCATCCACGGCCAGAGGTGAGAAACCGGGTGGGAGCACACTGCAGAGATCTGGGAACCTACTATCTTCTGAGAACTGTAGAGTTTCACAGAATGTACAAGACCCTCATTGAGCCCAGGACCAAACTACAGAAACCAATGACACGTGAGAACAGAGACTCGGGAAGATACTTCAAACGCTTGTACGGCAAACCCATCATGAGCTGTGAGAAGCTACGGACAGAGTCGTGTGGAAAGTGTTTGGGTGCAGGGGCACCTGGGGGTTCAGTCAGTTCAGGGTCCAACTTCAGCTCAGGTCATGATCTCATGGTTCCTGGGTTCAAGCCCCGCATTGGGCTCCTTGCTGACAGCTCAGAGCCTGGAGCTGCTTCCGATTCTGTGTCTTCCTCTCTCTCTGCCCCTCTCCTGCTCATGTTCTGTCTCTCTCTCAAAAATAAATATAATAAAATAAAAATATAATTTAAAAAAGAAAGTGCTTGGGTGGACAAAAGCCTTATGAATATAAAAAACAAAGAAGCAGTGACCAGCTGTCAGGTCAACTACTAAAAAACTTAAAGGAACGTACAGAAACTCCAAGAGTGTATCACATAAAACCAAGCAAAACCAACAAAAATAGACAAATGACAGCTGGCAACAAAGTGCATCACAACTTCCAAGAAACGCCAAAGGATTTAAGCTCTGCTTTCATCTTCTCTCCAGTCAAGGAAGCATCAGAGCTCAGGGTTGGTCCACGGGCTCCTGGACATCAAAGGGAGGGAAAGAGAACAGCCTGCCTGTGTGAGCAAGTATCCATGAGGGTCTGTGCCCAAGGTCTCATTCCACGTCCTTCCCAGGACAGACCCTGGCTACTCCAGGGACCAGCATCACTCACACCTGTTCACAAACACAGACTCTTAGGCTCACCCCAGACGTCCTGAATCGGAGTCTGCATTTTAACACAATCTATAGACAATGCCCATGGACGCGACGGTCTGAGAAGCGCTGGAAAAAACTTTCCTGGGTTTCCCACCATTTTGTGCTACATGGGCTTATGCTTCCATTTTAAAGTGTAACATCCAGGGGCGCCGGGTGGCTCACATAGTTGAGCATCGGCTCTTGATTGCAGCTCAGGCCATGATCCCCGGGTCATGGGATGGAGCTCCACATCAGGCTCTGTGCTGAGCATGCAGGCTGCGTGAGATTCTCCTTCTCTGCCCCCTCCCCAGTCCGCCCAGTCTCTCTCAAAATAAATAAATAAATAAATAAAGTGTAACATCCTATTTTAAATTTTTTGAGAATATCAAAAAGGAGCAGCATCCCAGCGTGCTGGCTCTAAGCCAGCCATCCTTCACGTGACAGAGGACACTGAGACCCCTGCACTGTCCCCACTGTCCCGTGCATGCGGACTCTCGGCACCACGTGAACACCCTCCGAACCCGCAGGTCTGTCCATCCCCTGCCTCCTAACGAGTGCTGTGAGTGGTTAGGGTGTTTCTTTAACACACCACGGTATAGATTCACCAGGACATTTTGGGGGTTAGAGCCTCACAGCCTGGATACTCCCAGTGGCCTGAAAGCAAACTCGTTGCTCATTCCCTCCTGTCCATGAACTGTCTCAGGAACGGATCTCGGGCGGTCCGGGGGGTTCTAAAAAGAACAAGACGGAAATTTCCCTCCTCTCAATACGCAGCCAGAATTAGTTGGAAACTCAGTCAAATCGCCCATGCACGGACAAGAGAGCAGAAAGACAAGATTACCTGTAAAAATGTCTCCCCCATCTTATCTTCAGGTTTAGTTATTTAGAGCGTGGATTGTTTGCTCAGGAGGCAAACACGATGGCCTGCTGCAAATTTTGTGACTGCGTATTCTAGAGAGGAGCCGGCCGGAGCTGAGCCGTTGTGCACACTTAACAGGCTCTCTGGGGAGAAGCGGTCCTGTTAGGGGCACGTCTGGGATCAGCCCTGACATTCCAGCCAGAGGCTCTGCAGGGGGCGTGTTAGAACCTCTTCATTAACTTCCCCTAGAGCCAGGCCACTCTGTGACGTACACAGTTTCCCGGCCCGAACACACAACGGTCCTGCGTCTGAAGTTCTCCTCACAAACTGGCCAATTAGGACCCATGTGTCCTTGTTCATTCACGGCGGCACAGACCCATGTAACCAGCTGGTTTATAGGGCATGCGCACACCTCATCCCCGTTACACCGGGGAATCTGACATCCCGAGCGGAACCGAGAACCCGCTCTTGCCCAGTTAGGGAAACAAGACCTGTCGCAACGGTCTCTGTAACAAAGGCCCAGAGTGGCTGTTTCTCAGGCTGTAGACAGAAATACTCATAATGCAAATCCACATACTGACGTTCATGCCAATGGTAATGCTCACGCTACTCTATGTAAATAGGAATATGAATATTAACGCTTACACTAACTCTACTACTAATGATATTCAACAAATAAAACACAATAGCTAGCATAGATTGAGCATTTACTATACATTCTGTGCTAATTTAAAATCGTTACTCATTTGATCATTACTCATTCGACTCTTCACATAGGGACTATTATCATTTCCATTCGTAGATGAAGGAATTGAAGCAGGGAGTGGCTGGTCCCTTGTCGGAGGTCAAGTAGCTGACAGTAAAAACTGAAAGCGTGGAAGTCTGAACTTGAGCCGTGGACGCCGTGGTGCAGGCCTTCGGGGCCTCTTGCACTGCGGGGAGCTGAGGCTGTGACTGCAGGCACGGCAGCGAGTCCCGGGACATGCCGTGCGACCCTTCCCGTCCGTGAGCATGGGAATCCCATCTCGCACACGCAGACCTGCACACAGGCCGCACAGCTGGCGGACCGGCAGGGCAAGAGCTTCCTGTGCGATCGCCCTGCCGGGGAGGCGTGCTCAAGCTAGTCCGTGCCTCCCTCGTACCAGGAAACTCATCCAAGGTGCAGTCTACACGTAGGGCTGGCAAACCGTACCCAAGGGCCAAATCAAGCCCCTCTCTGCTTTTGTACACAGAGTTCCTATGGTGGCACGGCACTCCCGTTCATTTACAGATGGCCTCTAGCTCTACGACGGCCAAGCTGAGTAGTGGTGACAGAGACCGCGTGTCCCCAAAGCCAAACATCCCACTCCTGGACCACGTCTGGTCGACACCGGCCTACCAGACCCTCGGCGCTCATTCAACCCACCCCCTCCCCCAGTGGTAAACTGGAGTCCACCCCAGGTTCCCAACGATTCCAATGTTTCCAGAAAGCTTCTGGATAAAAGGCACAGACAACTCAAACTGGCTTCAACCACAAAGACAATGTTGATGGGTTTTTTGTATCTAAAAAGTTCAGGTTTGTGCTGGCTTTAAGTGTGGAGGAAGCAAGAGACAGCAGACGTCCTCTGTGGGTGCAAGGTGCCGACAGGTAAGGGATGCAAATCCAAAGGACCCCTCTTGGTCCTCAGGGCTCTACCTGGTGGCTCTATGATCACCACGCCTGCTGGTCTTGTCACGTGACCCTCCCTGCATCATCCCTTTCTATCCCAGGGCACCGTATCCACAGTAAGCTCACTGCCTGAGGATCCTGACTCAAGGGCCATGAACGTGGCCCGTCATGGCCGTCCCACCATTGGTGGCACGCTGGCCAAGTTACCGGACCTATCCAGGTCTTACTTCATTTATTGTAAAATATCAATATTAATAGTGCTAATACTCCCACATATATGTACCACTTATATATCTAGCATATCATAGATACTATATATCTGTTCATTATTATATTTGCTGATTATTGTATCTGTTGATTAATAAAATCATTAACCTTCCCACAGCGACTTTTTTCCCTTACCCTAAAATTGTCATTCCCAAGTTTCTGTCATTAGCATGGTTCTTGTAAAGCCGCTCTTCCTTAAGTGAAGTCACTGTTTGTTACTCGCAAAACAGGAACAGTAATGACATCACCATCACCGCCACCACCACCATCATCATCATCATATTAGTGGATGACATCACGGCCTGCAAAGGCACCTGTTCTAAACATTCCGCCTGTATTGTTGGACCCGTTGGCAAAGCCAACCCTCCAAGAATAACAACGGACCAGTGTGGAGTCCCCAGTCCAGCCTCGTAAATGCCAGTGGGCACGTGTTAGAGATACAAGTTCTTGGGACCCCTCTTCTGGATACTAACCCCGAGTTCCTGGATGGGGCTCACAATCCTTGTTGTAACGAGCGCCCAACCTCACCCTTAAATGAACCTGATTCATGTACATCATGGTGGGACACCCCCCCTGAGAACATCTGGACCACACCGAAAGCGACGAAGTCAAATGCTCACAGACCAGACAGGTAACCTGAGTGGACAGACCAGGCCAGTGTTAAGAGAAGTAACAAGATCAATGAGATGCGCCTCACAGCATCACCCCCACTGTGGAAGGAAGCGTCACTGGGAAAGACAGTACAGCCTAGAGGATGAACGGCACCCGGAGTGGCCAGCCTCGACGCCTGTCTGGTCTACACGACAGGCTCATGGTGGACAGCGGTTTCTCAGTTTTCAAGGGTGAAAGCTCTTGACTTTTCAAACACAGCAATAATTAATTTTAATTGAAACGTGGTTTAAACTGCATCCCATGGAGCCATCGAAGTGTTATCTGTGGGACAGACTCAGTCCATGGCTGCAAGGTGCTGACTTCTGACGTATTCTGTGCAATCTTACTTATTTTTGTCCCATGTGGGTGACTTCAGAGGGTGCAAAATAGATGTCCAGTGAATAAATCAGTGAATGAATGAATGAATGAATCAATCAATCAATCAACTAACCCTGGTACTATCCAGCTCTTTGTTAAAAATGTCATTTGTTGGGGGGCCTTGGAGGCTCAATCGGTTGAGCACCTGACTCTTGATTTTGGCTCAGGTCATGATCTCATGTTTGCTGAAATCATGCCCTGTGTTGGGCTCTACCTGAGATCCTCTCTCTCTCTCTCTCTCTCACCCTCCCTTGTGCATGTGCACGCACACACACACACACACACACACACACACACACACTCTTTCTCAAAATAAAATAAATTTAAAGAAATGTCAACTGTCCCTGGCACACCGACTTGTTTGATAGATCCAGATTTAGATGCAGTGACTTCTTGGTGATTTTCCCAGGGGAGCAGCTGCTGTGTGCGGGGCACAGGGGCTGAGGGCATGCAAGGGGCTTTCTGAAGACACACATCACCTTCTTCCGTGTGGATGGCACCAGGCCAGGCTGCAGCCTTCTTGCTTGCCCTCTGCGGGGAGCAAAGTGCACCTAACAGCCTCAAGCTGCTTCTCGGAAACTTGGAGCCGTGGAGAGCCGCTCTGTTCCACCCACCTGCGGAAACTTCTCAAAGGACCATCCTGCAAAGCCTTGAGTGGCTTCTCCTTCGTGAAGATAAACAGACCTCAGCTCACACACACACGTGAGCGAGCAACCGTGCCGAACTGAAGTTGTTTCCTTCTCGGGGGTAACATACATCCTTCAGAAATGCCCATCACCACACACAGTGACAGGTGTAGCAGGAAAGAGCAAAGCAATGTTCTCCAGCTCCTGTGGGGTGGCGGTGGGAGGCTCTTTCCCGGGAAGCAGAGACACTGCCCCAGAGCTCCGTCCTGGATCTGCCGGCTCCTCAGACGAGATGTCCCCCTCGCCACGCCGAACGGTGTTTGTCCTGACACGATCGCCGTTTGAAATTAATATGGAAACAAGCGACCCTGGTTCCACCAGCCTGCTTCCTTTTTCAGCAGGCAGAATCACAAACGGAGTTAGGTGGCTTCGGTCCCAAAGTGCGTTGGTGGCACTGCATGGTCCTCAGTGGCGGGCGGAGGACGCTAGGCCACTGATCAAACCGTGTCATCTCAGAACGATCCGGAGGGAGGAAACGCTGGCCTCCGAGCTGGGAATTGGGCGGATTACTGTCAGTTACCGTTTCTGCCCAGAAACATGGAGAGACTTTCTTCTCACCGGCCGTGCGACTGCTGCTCCCCTCAATACACTTTTGTAAGGATGGGGAATATACCCAGGATGGGAAGGGGGCCCGTTACGGCTGCCTGCCCAGCCCAAAACACTGCCTTGAAACTCAAGGGCTGGACCCAGCTCGTCAATAAAATCACGGGGATTGGTGGGTTCTGCAGTGACCACAAGTGTTTCCCCACTAAGCCTGATGAAAGAAACAGCTAGATGTTTCAGGGCCTGTCCTACTTCTTGGAAACTACCGTATGAGGTTCCTGCTGCAACCATAATAAAGGACCCCCAAATCTGGGCCACGCTGGAGTTGGCGGGCTTGGAATGGGTGTCCCCAGGGAAGGATCTGAGAAGCAGGCCAGAGCAGTGCCGGAGCTGGATGGCACGCAGGCGTGGTGGCTCCGAGGTGCCAAACCGTGTGCGCAGGATGCTTACAGATGGACTCAGGGATGTGTCACCACGTCCCACCAGCGTGGAAACACAGTGACCCGGAGAAGACCACGTCTTGATGGTTCCAGTTACACCTGGACATTTGGTTCCCCTGGATATTTCATGTGTTCAGAACAGGCAAGTTTATAGACAGAGAGCAGGCCTGTGGTTGGCTGGGGCGGCGGGTGGGGAGGGGACCAGCTGCAGAGGCTGACAGGGGTCTTCGGAGGTGGACAAAGTGTCTTTAAACCACATTGTGGCGGCAGTTCCACAGATTTGCAAACACACCGTCAGTCACTGAACTGTACACTTAAAGCAGGTTAAGTCTGTGAGATGCAAATTGTCCCTCCATCGAGCTCTTGAAGAGTAATGACCTCGGGACTCTGTCGTTCATTCACTGTGCCTTTATCCACACATCCCTCCAAGGACAGGAATAGCTTGTATCATCCAGGCGTTTCCACCACCAGGGACGGAGGCTCAAAGAGAAACCAACTTTAGTTTGGAAACTTAGAGAGTCCTTGCTTGCCCATTAGACTGGGGCAGACGGGGGTGCCTGACGACATCAACAGGGACAAGAATGACGGCCAGTGCCGTGATGGCAGGCTGGGGACCTGGCGCGTCCCTCAAGCTGCTCTGGCGGGGAACTAGACCGCACTTGGTAAGCAGAGAATTCTCGCAACTGGCGTCCAGGAACTCTCTAGAATATACCTGTGAGGAACATTACCGTGGACTCGCTGACATCTACGCAGTCATGCTTGCTGCAGGAATGTTCATCCAAGCGAACAAGAGAAAACAAAAACGTCCAAACAGGGGAGTGAGGCATCCATGTCTGTGTCTCTGTGTCTATGTGTATCTAGATCTACAGATAGACCCAGAGATGGATATTTATCTTACGAGATATATATGGCCAAACAGATAGATATCACCAAACAGGAAACAGGTGAATGAGGTATCTGTGTCTATGTGTGTGTATGTCTAATGTCCAATGTCTGTCTCTATCTACCTATTTATTTTATGAGATATCTATATCTGTATCACCCATATCATCCATGTGTTTATCTTATGGTGTATATAAGAGATCTATATTATCAGATTTTACATGTATATATATATATGCCTACTTTGTGTGTATATGCATATACTGATAGGAGTATATGTATGAATGAGCCTCAAAAACAAATTCAGTAAAACTAAAAAAAACTACAAAATGCCATGCTTCGTTATTTATTTGTGTGAAATGAAGATAAATGCCTGTTGATGTGAAGTTAGACGGCGCCCACCACGCCGGGCAGTGATGCCCACCAGGGCGCTGGGCGAGGGAGGGGCAGGAGGAGATGGTGAGTTGCCTCTCTCTTCATTTCACACCCTGCCTCTCTTCCTTTTAATAACAGAACCCCCAGGTCAGTAACTGTATATACAGCCTGCTGTGTCCACGCGGGAGCCCGCGGTCTGGGGTGGATGCGTGTCCACCCGATGGCGGATGAGAGGAATCATCTCTGCCGTTTTGAGGTCACGCCCATAAGTGGAATTTGCTTGTCCGCACCCCGTCCCTGTCCCCCATCACGCCCGCTGGAGGGCGCACCCGATGGCGCCGGGCCGTCTGTGTCTGTGCAGACGAGAGAGCTGCTCTAGGAGGCAAGGTGCAGAGGAGCGGGGTCCGGGATGACGGCGTCCAGCAGACCTGCCCTGCTGGTCTGCAGGTGAACCTGGCTGACGTCTCCTCCCGTCTCCCACGTCCTGCGGAGACTGGCAGCCTGCTGTCCGCCTCACGGGGACACTGACGGTGCTTCCGGGGGTTCAGACCCACAGTGGGCGCGCAGCCCATCCTCCACGCGGCAGCTCACCGGTCGTTACACCTCGGTGTGGAAGACGCAGTTGACGCTTATTAACCTCGTCACACGGCCTCTTACAAACCTCTCTTTGCCTCATGAGCTTGCGGAAAGTCTTGCTTGTCGGGGTATGAAGCCTCCCCAGCCCATCACTCACCAAGTGTGTGGCTGTCACTTGGGGTCAGAGGCTAGATTTAATTGTGATGGTGATGAACAGGGGTCCCTAAACCGGGCTTACTGAATCATGTTACGCATTTAACCTTTCCAACTAACACCACAAAACTTAATGAAATATATCCCTGGAAGGCCATCAGAGTGGTATCCATCAAAAACTTGATTTAAGGCTTTCTTGTTTCAGTCCAGATGATTTCCTGAGGCCTATCTTGGGCCCGAGGACAGGCAGAGGACAGAAACTGGGTTGGGGATTCGGGAAAACCGCAGTGACGATATCTTCATTTCCCATTTTCTGTGTCTGGGAGCCCATCTAACGCCCCCAGCGGTCACTGCTGGCTGGTTGAAAGCTTTTCACAAACCATTTTACTATTCTTCCTCTGCCGACGCTGCTCTGTTCAAACGCTGCATGGAATTAAGCAAGGCTGGACAGTGGCATCCAGACCTTAGGGTTCATGCGCCTCTGCTCTGGCCATACCAAGCTCTACTTCGTCTCAGTTTATAAAGCCACCGGCTTCCGAGAGCTAACTAACCCGCAGACACAGAGGCCACAGCCCTGTAACCAGAGCCACCTACTTGGGGCTAAAGCTTCAGGAAGCCCTGGAGAAGCAGGTGTGTGGTACCCAAAAGTCACAGGAGATGAGAAGGAGGGATGGGGAGATGCTTGTACCCCGGGAGGCGCAGGGGAGGCCCACTGTGTCCACTAAGGGGAAAAAGCCCAGTGCAGGGGTGGGTGGGAACCGATGGAGAGGCCACAGCTCCCAAAGGATTATCTAGACACAGACGCATTATGAAGAGCGTCTCTGCGGTGTGACCTTGTAGGCGTGCACCTGGTGCTGGGAACCCCAGCTCAGGCGCGCTGGATCCTGCCGAAGGTCACACGGTCCACAAGGGCCACCCTAGATGCTTGGACAGTGAACACTATTCCTCCCGCACCTCCAAGATCCCGTAAGTGAACTTCACAGCCCAACACACAGAACCTCAAGTGGGTATTATGGGAAGGAGAGGGTGAGCTGATGCCTTCCTGAAGAAAAAATCTTGGGGAAAGTATGTCATGTTTTTGCCAAGTTAAACATGTAATATGTTATAATTAACTATCAGTTGTTCCATGGGGGTAGGGAAGCCACCAGTATGTTCAGGGGAAAAATGTGACTCGTGTCCTGTTGGTCATTTAGAAAGTCGTCAATGAAGAAAAAAATAGCGTCAGTTTTCCAAACCTGACCTTGCAAACGTGAAGACAGTTGGGCATGGGTGTTTTTTTTTTTAATTTTTTTTAATGTTTTTTATTTATTTTTGATACAGAGAGAGACAGAGCATGAAAGGGGGAGGGGCAGAGAGAGAGGGAGATACAGAATTGGATGCAGGCTCCAGGCTCTGAGCTGTCAGCACAGAGCCTGACGCGGGGCTTGAACCCATGAACGTGAGATCTGACCTGAGCCGAAGCCGAAGGCTTAACCGACTGAGCCACCCAGGCGCCCCTGGGCACGGGTGTTTAAATCCACTTAGGACATTTCCCTGTTTAGGGACCTGGAGCAAGGCTCCTCCCACTTTTGTGACCCCCGCCCCTCCCCCCCTCCCCTGCAGAGTTTTCACCTAATCCTGATGACGGTTTTGTCTTCCTGCACCGAGTCTGGCCATGATGAAGTGGATGGTCTCAGCATGGACGCAGCTCACTGCCACCCTGTCACTGCTTGGCCACCACAACCTACTTGTGAGGAGAAGTGACAGGGCGCAAGGTTCTGCCTTCACAGAGATGATGGTTGTAGGGCCGCCCAGTGTGCCAGGGCTGCTGTAAACTGCACTTGGCACACCTTGACTCATTTAATCCTCATGCTTAACCACACAGGGAGGGAGGCCAAGGAGCAAGAGGAGAAACAGAGGTGGAGAGAGGGCTCCCGGTCCCGGAGGTAGGAGCTGGGTCTGGGGCCATCTTGTGCTCAGTGGGTGCACTGTCCAGCACCCATGGTGCTGAAGGACGTCAGCAGACCCGGGCAGGTCAGGATGTGCAATGACGCCGCCGCCCCCCCCCCCCCCCCCCCCCCCCCCCCCCCCCCCCCCGCCGCCCCACGTGCCCACCAGCTCCAAGACTATGCAGCTCACAGAATGACCAGGGACACGACTGGCGGGGAGGGAGTTCACAGTGAAGCCCAGCCACCCAGGCTCCCTTCCTGTCTGCTCCCACCACCCACAGGGTCCCAAAGGCAGGAAGCAACTCCCCGACTGTGGAGGGACATGGACCGCTGGGCCAATGCACATCTACCGTCGAGGTTCAGAATCGGCTCGTGCTGCCCGGTTACAGAGCCACAAGGAGGGAAATCCGGGAAACGCTCTGGGGCGTCTGGAGGCCTGACCGTTAACAGCTTCTCCTGGAAGCACCCCCAGGCCTCCATGAAAGACGCCAGGCTCATGTGTGTCGAGTGTCACCTAGAATCCCACAGCCCATCGAGACTGTGCAGTTCTGGCTCAAGGACATTTTCCCTGCGGGCAAAAGCAGATGGGGGTGACGGTCCCCCAGAGCCCCTCTGGAAAGTGCCCGGGAGGTAGGGTCACCATGCGTTACACAGATCTGTGAGATTCCTTCCTTGGGACCCACGTGGGAGTGCTACATCTCACGTCACCAGCACACCCCAACCCCGTGGTTCAAGGGAGGATGTGGGAGGTCCGTTTCATTTTCAACTTCTGGGGTGGAGCTTTTCTCTCCCACTGGCCCTGATGCCAGAGGACGAGCAGGGGTCAGGTGGGAGGGACGGCCGCCCTTGGGCAACAGTGGAAGAGCAGAGTCTGAAGACCCAGGGTCGGCCTTACTTCTGAACGGCCGCCTGCGTAAGCCAACGAACCCTTGTTTTACTGGCTGGGCTGTGCTTTCAGTCCCAGACCATCAAAGAACACCCCATGTGACAGAGTCACTTACCAGGGTTGTGCTGGCCCCTGAGAAGCCCAAACTCAGGGCTCACTACCAAGTGTTAAAGGACCTTGTTGTGAATGGGGGATAGCATTCCTGCTTGGAAGGTCCTTCTAAAGCAGCTCATCACCCCAAGGAACAAGGTCCCATGGCTGGAGGACTCCTTGCCACCAAAGCTTTGCCTGGCAAGGCTCCTGTCACCTCTCAGTGGGGTCACAACACTGGTCTAGGATACCAAAAAGTGGCACGCGGCTTCAGAAAATGCTCTCAAGGTGCACCCCCTCCACACCCACGGCGCGTCACGGGCATGTGCCTCATCGGTAATGACGGGACAGAGACAGGTGGCCTGCTGCGCCTCACAAGCTAGAGGTTGCACAGCTAGAGTCCGGTGTGAACGCGGCCCAGAACCCGCCGACCCGGAACTGTGCCAAGTGCACCCACACTCGCACTGCTGCTCTTCCTGGTTATGGACACAGAAAATGTGAGTTCTGTTTCCGGCCTCTAAATCATCCTGCTTGTCTGGCTCCTCTCTGCCTCCACCACAGCCAGCATATTAACGAGAGATTAATTTTCTTTCAACAACAGTCCCCATTAGATCAGGCGAAGGTCCCCTTGATCAAAGAAAAATTGCCACAGGAAAAGGAAACTTGAAAAGCATCTTCTTAAACCAGGGTCCCACACTTCAAAATCAACAATAAAAAAGAAATTTTTAAAGATTTGGGACGAGGGATGAAGCTCAATTATTACAATAAGTTGGCTTCCTGCCGCTTCAGCAACATTTGAGTTATGTTGCAACTTTTTAAATAGAAAGAATGCAGGGCAAGTCTTTCAGGAATACAATGCATACAGAGGCTAAAAATGTTAATTTTTAAAATATAAACCTTTAAAATGTAGCACTCTCCCTCTGCTATTTCTTCATATAAGAAATGTGGAATCGTGAAAAACTGGAAGGGACCCTTGCCTCTCAATCTTTAAGAAGCTTAGAGAAAAAGGCATAAGGGTGAGCTTCACATTTATCGCTTAGTTGATTTAAAAGAGGCAAATAGAAAAATATCTGACCGACCGTGGTGGAGTGATTCGAAATGCCGCCAGGAACGGAGGCTGTGTGACAAGATACAAGAGGCTGTTGTTCCTGGTTGTGAAGATCGGTACCCTTGACCTGTCTCTCCGGCAGCCCAGAGACGGCACGCCCCGCTCACCCTGACACAGGCTGCCTCAGGGACCCGCTGTTCTGTTCCTACCACGACTCTTCTCCGCGGGCCCCCCTCTGTCTCCGCAGAGAAGGTGGGAGATGCTCCCTTTCTTGCTTCTTGTTCGCCATCAGAGGGGGGCCTGGCTCGCAGGGAGCCCTCAGTCCAGGCTGGTGCCGGCACACTGTAGCCATGAGCAGTCGTCTGTAAGAATGGATTTGTCAAGTGTTGGTAAGAGGTGTCTTCCTTCATTATTTCTCATTGTAAGGATTTGGGCGATTTTAAGCATTTGTTCTTCTAGAAGACTTTGACAATTATTTTGTTATTTTTCCAACCACCCTGCTGGGATTTTAAGGAGCATAAAGATTGTATTTATAGGTTAATTTCTGGGGCATCAACCACTTTTTGGTGTTAGCTTTATACAGACACACACACACACACACACACACACACACTTTATATATACATATATATATATATATATAACTTAGGAATACGGAATGCCTAATTACGGTTCCCCTAGGGGTACTTCTTACTCCTTAGTGAAGTCATTTGGGATTTTCTCCACACTGTTTCCAAACAATTGCTGTTGAGTTTACACCTGGGAATTTTTACAGTTTTACACAAGGCCGTTTAGTACCATTGAGAGGAGTTCAGAGAAAACAGAGTAAGTCAGGAGCTCCAAAGTTTTCTGGGTCATGAATGTCTGGGAGAGTATGATGCATGTTTATGCACTCTCCGTACACATGCGTGTCTGTGTGGAGACATGGATGTACACGCACTCTCCGTACACATGCGTGTCTGTGTGGAGACATGGATGTACACGCACTCTCCGTACACATGCGTGTCTGTGTGGAGACATGGATGTACACACACTCTCCATACACATGCGTGTCTGTGTGGAGAGATGGATGTACACGCACTCTCCATACACATGCATGTCTGTGTGGAGACATGGATGTACACACACATGTCATGCACTCCATGCCCATTCAAGGGCCACGAGTTAGGTGAACCTTGTAATGACTTCTAAAACACAGGGACTGCTTCACATTCGAAGAGAAGGCCTCCGTGTTCAAAGTGATCATTATGTAGCTATGTCTGCATTCCAACTTCCTCACGTCTCCCTCCAGAAAAAAGAAACATCAAGGAATGGAGGAAAATTAAGGGAGAAAGTCTGTCTGGCTCTCTCTCTCACACACACATTTGGACAAGGACAAGCCAACCAAGGATGAAAATATAAATATTTTACTGGGTCCTCATGGAGAAAATGTAAAAGCTCCCTGGGTCTTTAATCATTCCTGTTCCAGCAACGAAAAGACCACATGAGAGAAATTTGCATCCTGTGCATGCTGAGAACCTGGAGGGGGAATCGCTTACATGAATTACGGATTTACCATTTCCTACGATTTGGGAGGTGATCGTCATGAGCATTGTGAGACTCTCGTATGTTGTTCTAACTTCCACAAAATAAACAGAAGCGTTTCTTTACATATGGAGTGTGAAAACCCTGGGGGCCTATAAATAGCATCCTCACATATTTGAACACTGTTGGTTCATATTCATATGCTACAGAACTCAGAACGTGGGGCTCATAAAACAGCACGTGGAAAACAGTACACACCATCCCGTCAGTGCGATGCGCACACAGAACCCCGGCTTGCGTGGCGGAATGGCCCGGAGAGTCGGGCTCATTTATAACGGCAGAGAGCAAGAGCGCTGCAAAATCTGTTCCCTCCGGTGATACTGGTGGACTCCTGGGTTGTTTTTCCATTTATTTTTTTTTAATTTATTTTTGAGAGACAGAGAGAGGCAGCATGAGCAGGGGAGGGGCAGAGAGAGACGGAGACACAGAATCCGAAGCCGCTCCAGGCTCGGAGCTGTCAGCACAGAGCCCGACGCGGGGCTTGAACCCACGAACCGTGAGATCATGACCTGAGCTGAAGTCGGACGCTCAACCGACCGAGCCCCCAGGTGCCCCCCCAGATGCCCACTTCACTGTCTTTCAGGGCACACGACCATTGCTTCCACGGAGTCTCACACACGGACGGCATATGGAACCACTTAGGATGCCGGCGCCTCAAAGTTTTACTCCAAGTCTCGAGGACTCATTCATGTAATATTTGGACCGTTGATTTTTCTCATTTACTCGGTGGGTTGAATAGTCACGAGCCTTAAAAAGGAACCCTGTGCCGTACTGCTTTCCAGACTGAAATCTGCAAGACTTGTGTGCAGGCACGAGGCCATTTCCTGAGCAATCGCGAGTTTTTTGTGAAATTTCATCTCCTCCCACCCTAATTTGACTTAAAAGCAGTTCTGATCTAAACTCGGCAAACATCTATAACCAGCATTGACTGAGGAGAAGCGGATATGCCTTCCCTGACTGGTTATTAGCAAGTAAGTTAGAAGGTTTCCGTCACGTGCCCTTTCCATGAGCTCTGGCTTTCACTCCACTAAGCAGCGTCCTTTTGAAAATCCTTGTTTTTGCAAACATGCAGGGCCACAGCACGTTCTCCGTGAGCAATTACACTCAGCATGATGTAATCTTTGCTTTTCCCTTTAGTGCTGTTTCAAAAGTTATCTGCTTTTTTTTGGTTCTTGTTTGTCATTTTGGTAAGTGTTCAAAATCAAATGTCATAATGTAGGAAACTTCCAAAGAACGTCAGGAGAAGAATTCACCCTCTTTTCTGCAGGATGGTTTTTTTCAGGAAGAACTCAGCTTATGTTTGCTCATGCAAATGTCAGAGACATGAATCTACCCCAGACTTTTCACTCCAAACTTCTGCTTTTCCTCTCACACTGCGAGAGAATTCACAAATTCCACGCGCTCTCTCTGTGACTCAGGCCTTCCCTGCCGGGATTCCAGCAACTTCACGTTACTCATCCCCTAGGGACTGAAATAGCCCCGTTGCCTGTCAGGTGAAGAACAAACACCTCGGGGTGGTAGCGAAGCCCTCTCCAAAGAAGCCACACTCCTGGCATACAAGCAGCTGATTCTTGCCTGATGAAGACCGTTCCCTCATGCAGACTTTTGAGTTTTGGTGTTCCTCGTCTCATTCCAGTTCCGAGCGCTTCATTAGAGCATAAACTCTCATCTACGCAGAAAGTCGGCCCTGCCCACCCGGATCTTGCCAGGCACTGCAGGAGAACAGAGCTTCTTCCCCCGTGGACACAGTGGACATCCGCACCCTCCAATATGGTAGCCGTTGGCCACATGCAGCTATGAAGCCCTTGAGATGTAGCTGGTGGGAGCGAGGGTCTGAACTTGTCCTTGAATGTAATTAGAATTTAAGCATTCAGGGGTGGCGAGTGGTGCTCATGCTGGACAGCGCAGAGTGGAAGTGCACCCCCACCTGACATGGTGAGAGGCACAAACAGGAAGGATTTAAGGGACTTGGTTTACTAATTCTGCTCCTATCACGGTGGCATGGGACACACAACGTCAGATGCTGCTCCCTAGGAGGCAAGCTTGGCACTCCTTCATTAAGCTCCAAGCCCTTGGCGGGATCTTGCTCTGTCTTTTCTCAAGACTCCCCGCCTCCACTCCTACAGCTGGTCTGCCCAGGTGGGGCTCCCAACCCAGGGGCCCGTCTCTGATCGCTGCTTCCAGCGCTTGAACGTAATTGGTGGCTTGCGATGTCAACAGCATGAGCAAGGTGCACTAGCAGGGGGCCCCGCAGTGGGGCCTGTGCGGTTCAGTTGAGACAGATCCTGTCTTCCAACTCTGGAGACCCCGCACGTCTTTTTCCTGGTGCATAGTCTCGTGCGTATATGCACTTTTCCCTGTATTTGGCAGGATTCATGGGAGAGAGATTTCACAGCAGGAAACTGCTGGCCAATGAGAAGATGCATATGGACTTGTCGGGATTCTGTCGCCCTCCCTTCCGCAGGGACAGGTCATTTTTCATTTGCCAGAAACACGAGAGCTTCTTTGCTCGCAGCCATGCCCCTGGAGGACGCTGTGAAGCTTCGGTCCCTCATTAATCATTTGGGTGACACACGGGGTCTCAGAATACTTTACATTTGCATTTCTCTTTTAATGAGCAAGCTTGACCATATTTTTATATGGGGAAGTCGATTCACTTTTATTTTCTGCAAACAGTTTTCTCTAGGGCCATTGATCTCTTCTCCTTCTCTGGCTTTAGAATCTCCTCCTAGGGATATGATTGGGTCCATATTATAAATTGCAAGTATTTCTTCAGTTTGTTACTTTCCCCTTATGGTTTTCCCCTCACGCATGGCTTATGTCATCCTGGTGATCTACACTTTTCCTTCTGAATTGTGAGTCCAAGGAGAATTTTCCTGTGTCAGACTACAGAGAAATTAATTCATCCATATTGTCTATAAAGACTTGTATTTACTGTTTCACTTTGCTTTTACATTAAAATCTCTGCTTCACTTGGTGTTTATTCTGGTATCATACATATGTGAGTAATAGCTCCAATTCCACCATTTTCATATGGCTTATCCAGCTATTCCAACACGTTTCATTTTAAAAGCCTGTCTTTTCAGGGTGCGTGGGTGGCTCAGTCAGTTAAGCATCCAACTTCGACTCAAGTCATGATCTCATGATTTGGGAGTTTGAGCCCCGCGTCGGGCTCTGTGCTGACAGCTCTGAGCCTGGAGCCTGCTTCAGATTCTTTGTCTCCCTCTGTCTCTGCCCCTCCCCTGCTCACACTCTGTCTCTGTCTTTCTCTCTCTCAAAAATAAATGAACATTAAATGGAATTTTTTAAAGCCTGTCTTTTCTCCACTGTTTTGCCATGCTACCTTCCTCTTCCACTAAATTTCAGTTTCTAAAATTATCTACTAAGTTCTACTGGTTTATCTCGCTGTTCACAGATCAGTAACTCATGTACTGATACTAGGATCCTGCCTCAGGAACAGAAGCTCTTTAATGCATGTTAATGTCTGGTAAGTGCTGCCTCCTTACTTGTTCTGTGCGGAACATTCCTGAGTCTTCACATCCAGTTAGTCTTCTAACTGAACTTTTAGGATAACTTCTCTAGCGCCAGATAAAAAAATTATGGGCATTTCATCGGAAATGCATTGAATTTATTTATCCCTTTAAGGAAAATGATACCTTCGTGATATAGAGATTTTCTATTCATGGACATGGTATGTTTTTGTCATTTGAGTGCACGTGGGTAGACTTTTCTGGAAACACCATCTGTCACCTGTAAAGGGAGATGGTGTCCCTTCTTCCTCTCTAGCTCCCAGGCCTGGGATTGCTCTCAATTCTCTGACTGAGCGACAGAGGCCACCTCAGTGTTAGGTGGTTGGGGAGAGAGAGGGCACCTTGCCCCTAATGTTAGTTAACTGCCTTCAGCCCAGTTCTGCCGGGCTTGATATTTTTGAGCCATAAGCTCTCTGAGGCGCTGAGGGGACTCTGGGTCTGCATCCCTTCCCCAGCCGCAGGGTGGCTCAGCAGCCCTTCCCTCCACAAGGACCTCCGTGTCTCCCCTCCCCCCTGCCCTCAAGCCCAGCCTCTTCAGTGCTGTGTCCCATCCCTCGTCCTCTCTCTCTTGTGTTTGATACGGCTCCTTGTGGGGGGAGGGGGTCCACAGGTGCCTGTGGCCCTCCCCCGTCACCCAGCATCGCCAGGTGGGAAACCAAGACACGGCACCCTCTTAAATGTCACTTGTGTTCCTTTGTCTTGAAAGCTAGTCTCTTAACAATCTATATTGGATGTTTAGCCAAAGTATCAGAAAATACCATTCAAAGTCATTCTGCGTAAGTTTATGTGAATGTGTGTATCTCTCATGCATCTCTCTATCATCCGTCCACTACCTACCTACCATCTACCTTTCTATCCCTACCCATATATCTACCTACCTACCTATCATCTATCGATCACCTATCTATGTATCCATCTATCATCCATTATCTATCTACCACTATCACCTATCAATCATCTATCTCATCTATATCCTTCTATCTACATCTGTCATTAACATTCACATTACTTTTGTAGAGTCCAAACTCTTATCTGAAAAAAAAAAAATGACCAAACAAACAAAACACCAACCAGGACGGGCTTTCTCTCCAGAGCATGAATGGCTTGAATAAATCAACTTGGTCATTCAGACACCCTCTGGGAAGACACTGCTAGTTGCCTAGCCAAAATCCTAAAAATTTACCTCGTTTGGGTTGGCAACGAATCTTAACACACAGCAGCTCTCCCCTTGCATTCAGGGTGGCTGAGGCACAGTTTTGCCTAATGTTTTAGAAAGCACCTGTCTGCTACACCTGTGAACGTTCTGTTTCTTCCAGTTCTTCCCTCAGGACCTGTGTTAAAACCACAAGGAAGAAAGCCCCACTCCTGGGACGGGAGAACAGAGGGACGGAGCCAATGCCGGACGCTGATGCCGGAGCAGTCCTGGACCGTCTTCATCCAGACTAACGTTGCTCAACAAACTTAAAATCCTCTATCAGGTGAAATCACAGTCGTCCAGTGTCTGCCACACAGATTCAAGTAATATCCAATCAATACGCTTTTCTGGACATTTAACATGATTAGTTTGAGATTGAAAATTTCTCTAGAGGGGCGCCCGGGTGGCTCAGTCGGTTAAGCGGCCGGCTTCGGCTCAGGTCATGATCTCACGTTTGTGGGTTCGAGCCCCGCGTCGGGCTCTGTGCTGACAGCTCAGAGCCTGGAGCTGCTTCAGATTCTGTGTCTCCTTCTCTCTCTGTCCCTCCCTTGCTTGCACTCTGTCTCTCAAAAATAAATAAATGTAAAAAAAAATTTTTTTTAAAGAAAGAAAATTTCTCTAGAAAGTAAGCTATATTTCCTATAGCATGGGCATTAAGCCCATTTGGGAGAATGGAGTGATTTCTGTAACCCGAGAGGAACAGAGGCTATTTTAGCAAAAATTAGATAAATCCCCTTTACAGCAAGCACGCTTCTAGTTATTCCGGAATTTTGAGGATGATAATACATTTTCCCCAAGGTTTTGAATTCCATGAATACTGACTGCATGCTAAGTACCTGGCTCAGTGCAAAATGCATTTGAAACTCTTACCTTGACCTTGGAGAGGTCACACTCTATCTATTCCAGGAGACAATCAAACAATATGGTAGCTTATTTAACAGAGGTTTTGGACAGGGAGCTATTGAAACGCAAAGAAAGGAGTCATTCTTCCTTCCGCGGGGTCACAAGAATCAAGGAACAAGAACACCTCAGCTGACCACGAATGAACAATGTCCAGTACTCAACAGGTCTCACAAAGGATCGTCTAAGTGGAGTTAAGTCTTTTGCCACAATCGCAGCCAGAACATGACCATGCCTATCTTGGAGTGCGCTGGCCCTTCAATGTTTTATCTTGAAGCCAAGTCAGGTCACTGGACCTGAAGCT